>NC_069382.1:125117989-125420148 GCF_027475565.1 Acinonyx jubatus | reverse complement strand
AAATGATTTTACAAAAATTTATCATATGTAGAAATATATGTCATCAGTTTGTTAGTGAGAACATGATGCTTGTTTAAGTTCTTTTCAAAGGCTCATATAATTTTTTCATGACGAGAAAGTGTATATATGTTAGGATAAATCACATATCTAGTGATTATTTTAGCCCATCAAAGCCTTTTGTGAACAAACCATTGATTTTTTTTCTCATGAAAGATTCATGGCATAATTTCAATTTACATTTATCCCAAAACTACACTAGAGCTTAGGCCAAGTAGCCACTCTTGGAGAAAGAACAAGTAGGCAATAAGGGGGCCATTTTTATTAACTGTTGCAGTACAGTTATGGGATTATGAGGGCCTATGCTATGGCTGCTAATTAGAAAGGGAAGTACCAAAAGAAAAAAAATGAAAGAAAGGGAAGGACATATTTTAGATGAATGAGAAAAGAAACAATGCTTCTAAAGTGTTTGAACACAAAATATAATAATAAACATTCATCCCAGCAGACAATTCCTTTCTCTTTGGTAGACAAGATATAATAGACTCCAGTAAGGACTAAGTTTCTTTTACATGAATTTATTGAAAATGAGTTATGGATTTGACAGTTCAGTGTCATTTTGGTGACATTCAAGATCATTCAAATATGAAACTGCAGTTTTTGGAGTCTAGAGTTAAGTGATTTTAAAAATTCAGTATTTACTTATTGAATTTCTGACATGTGCTAGGTATGGTTAACAGACATTGTCTATGGTTAACATAGACAATCCACTCTCGTAACAAACTGATAGTTCATAAGGGAAAAAGACAGACACACAGAAGTGAAATACATTCTACAAAAGCATTACACAAAAGGTGAAAATGTAGCAAAGAAAGGCACCTGAGTGGCTCAGTCAATTGAGCATCTGACTTTTGATTTTCGCTCAGGTCATAATCCCAAGGTCATGGAATTGAGCCCTATGTCAGGCTCTGCACTGTGCATAGAGTCTGCTTAAGATTCTTTCTCTCTTGGGGTGCCTGGGTGGCTCAGTTGGTTGAGTGTCTGACTTTGGCTCAGGTCACGATCTCACAGCCGGTGAGTTCGAGCCCTGCGTTGGGCTCTGTGCTGACAGCTCGGAGCCTGGAGCCTGCTTTGGAATCTGTGTCTCTCTCTCTGCCCCTAACCCACTTGTATTCTGTCTCTGTCTCTCTCAAAAATAAATACATACTAAAGTTTTTTTTTAATCTCTTTCTCTCTCTCTCTCTCTCTCTCTCTCTCTCTCTCTCTCTCTCTCTCTCTGTGTCTCTCCCCCTCAGTCCCTCTCCCTGGCTCGTCCTCACTCTCTCTTTCTCTAAAATTAAAAAAAAAAAAGGTAGCAAAGAGTTAGGGACACATAAGTCCTTCCAAGAGAGTACAGGACAGTCTTGTAGACTATTGCTTGAGCCCTCTAAAAACAAACTCCAAACTTACCTCTCACATAAGGATTGCAAGAGCATTTATTCCAGGCATGGTCACAACAGTTTACAGAACTCACAAGACACACACTTAAAAGAGCATGGTGTATTTTCTGGAAGATGAAATTTGAAATGAGGAGCGATAGGAAAAAAAGACCAGACATGTAATTGGAATATGCTCATCATGCGAGTGATAGCACAGACCACTGTCACTGCTGTTAAGTAATATAGTGTATGTGTGAGGCTTTATTAGAGAAGGAAACCTTACAGAAAAACGGGTGATAAAAGTGACAGCATTGGGGGAGCATTCTTCTTAATTCCCAGAGCTGTTTAGATAACTTCAGAAAACCAGTAGGTATTTCCCCTATTTAAACCTCAGTCCTTAGAGCTTGCCTCCTAAAATGAGCCTTTTCTTTTCAACATGGAAAAAATTTTGTTGAATTCAGATGAAGTTTCTGAACTCAACCTCTTTGGTTTATCTATTTCTAGGCATTGTACAATTTTCTAGAACAAAACCTAGAAATAAATGTTGGTATGTCTTTGGATAGTATCAAGCTTGTATATTGTACTTTACTTGTATATTACATTTAAAGGTAGATGAGATAGAATTGTTTTAGTTAAGAAATTACCATTTTTCTCAGCAAAAACACTTAGTGAAAGGTCACTATTTTGCTTTGGAAAAGACCTTTCAAAGCCTCTTGCAACTAAAGGAAAGAAGAAATATTTTGAAAATTATGTAGAATAGGCATCGTAGGGCATAGATGTTCAAACTGATCTACGGTGAATCTAAAGTGACATTTGGTTTTCTGTCATCTACAGTAGTGTTTAAAACTCAAAGAGAAAGTTGGGGGTTTTGTTGTTGTTGCTGTTGCTTAAGCAATTTTAATCATCCTGGTTAATTAACTTATTGCTTTTTGTATATACCTCACTTTTTGAGAATAATGTGGTCATTTTTTACAAGGTACATTAGTGATCATTTAAATGTATTCAAGCCATAATCATGTAAATGATAACTTTGTGACCCGAAAGAGCTTATGCCAAGCTCATGTGTGCTCTAGGGCATTTCTGATCACTGCAAGATATCATTAGTGCTTGAAAAGTTAGAATATGAAGGATGTATCCTAAAGATTCACATTAATAGCTTCCTGGGCACCGATTATGTTGTGTCTTTAGGATACTCCAAAAAGAATTTTAATTAAGGAAATGCTAATGACGATGAAAAGAAAATAGGCAATAATTTAAGCAAATGTACTTTCTTTATAGTTACTGAAAGACTACATTTGTTCCTTCCAGTTTCCTGGGTTGGCTTTTCTTTGCAGGCCATGAAGGTAGTACCATAGTGATATCGTTAGTGATGTTGTCTAGTGATATCTGTGATGCTGCTGCTCATAAGGCAATACGCACAAGCTAAAAAATACCCGACAAATTGTAGACTTTGTGTTTAATTCCTATGCATGTTTTTAGATATCTGCTATAACCCTAAAGCCTCACACACAGCGCCACAGAAATACATAAAACTAAAAAGGTGGCTATGATGCTTCAGATATGTATCTAGTGGTCCTTTGTCTATGTGCCCTCTTTACCTTTGTCTTCATGGTTTTTGCTCCTAGTACCTCTAGCTTTAGTGTCCTGTTACATGGTACCAGTCTTGTTTCTCACAAGTTCATGGCTTGACTCCTGCAATATATCACAAGGGTTCAAAACTTCTATTTATTAACTTCACTTTGGCCTTAGAATCTTCTGCTGTGCACTGTGCCCTGTCCTGGGGTTTCCTTATTTCTCACTCTAACCTTACAGCTGAGGCAACAATTCTATAAATGGTTTCTGACTACCAATTTCTAATCTGAAATGTTATCCTTTTATACTTTGGCTTTCCATCTTCTCTATATGTGGAGAGGTAGAGATAGACACACACACACACACACACACACACACACACACACACACAAACACACAGAGAGAGAGAGAAAGAGAGAGAGAGAGAGAGAGAGAGAGAGAGAGAGAGATAAAGACCATTAAAATGAATTCCAGGCCATTAGTAGTCATTTCCTAAGCCAAGTTTTTCTGGGCACTGCATAATATCTCAATGTCTTAAAAGTTAGTATGACACCAGTAAAATAAAAGAATTGTTTGAATAAAGCAGAAATAATTCCCCAATGTCCCAGAAAAGAAAAATGTTTTAATTGATTAAAAATGACAATCAAAGATACAAACACATGTAGAATGCTTGCAAGTCTCATTGAATGTAAGATAGGTAATAGAAAAGTCACTGCATGTTTGGTATGTATTTGAATCCATGTAGTAAACAGCCATTGTCATGACCTTTATATAAGTAAATTACATTTTCCTATAACTGTCAAGTGCTCTTCTAACAGTTGAAGTTTCATACATGTTTCTCTCTTACCCTCACAATCCTTTTACCCTTTTTACCCTTTTTACCCTTACATCTTTTGCACATTTAAGCCATGACCAATGATGACCAATAACAATTTCTGCCAGTCATTCTTTAGGTATCTAGCTTTTGTAATAAAAATGCCAGGATTCCCAACAGAATTTCTTTTAAAGTTCACATTTTCCTTTTACCTAAAGGGCAATGTAGAAGGAGAGAAGCAGTGAAAGATTCTAAGATAAAAATGAATGCTGAAGGAATTTCAACATATGATACTTTCACAATCATCTTAGCCACCTTCGCATATGTGTTAAAGGGTGTAGAAACCTTACAGCAACAGATTTAAATATTTATAAAAACAATTTTATAAAATTTGTTCAGGATCTCTTTTGGTATCTGAAAAAGTATTCTGAAGAATTACCCTATGCTACTATTTTAATCAGAGTAGCATTCAATAAGAACAATCCCCTGATTTTCTTCATTCTTCCTATAAGGAACCACCTCCTCATCTCCCAGGCCCACCTGTCACTGACAAGTGATATTTCCAAATCATACTCGTTTCGAATGTACGGTGCACACTAACTCAAGTCATTTAGCTTTGTCTGTATGTATGCCATATGTCTTATAATGGAATCTTTCAAAAACTTCTTAGGGAGCCTGGGTGGCTCAGTTGATGAAGTGTCTGACTCTTGATTTTGGCTCAGATCATGGTCTCACATTCCTGGATTCAGGCCCCACGTTTGGCTTCATGCTTCCCATTCGATACCTGCTTAAGAGCCTCTCTCTCCCTCTGCCCCTCCCCCCACTCACCCGTGTGAACTCTTTCTCTCTCTCTCTCTCTCTCTCTCTCTCTCAAAAACAAAGACGTCTTGCTTCTATACTGAGCTAAGTACATAATTGAATAAATTAATAAATTGGAGATGAGACAAATTCCCCAAGGAGAAGAATACCAAATGTTGTAGCTACTCTACCTTCATGCAGAGGGAACACGACCCCCACTTCTTCTGTGGACTGCACATGGTGCCTTCCTTATAAAGTCTAAAGTGTGTAAATGAGGGGGAAAGCATAACTCTACAAGATAGAAACTTGACAAAACACATTCTCAGTCAAGTGATCAAGGCCAGCATCCGCAGTCATAATCGTGGTAATAGTACGTACACTTAATATGATGTCACGGTGTGGTAGAAAGGGCACTTCACCTCTGTTGTCTTCCTTCCAATAACTAATTACGTCAGTCTTCTCATGAGAAGAACACTAGATAAATTTCAGTAGTGAGGTATCCTACAAAATTACTGACCAGTGCTCCTCAAAACTGTGAAGGTTATAAAAAATAAGGAATGTCTGGGAAACTGCCATACCCAAGAGGAAACTAAAGAGATATATGGCAGTTATATATAATGTGGTGTTTTGGCTGGGATCCTGTTGCAGAAAAAGGATATTAAGTAAAATCTAAGGAAATATAAATAAACTATGGACGTTATTTGATAATAATGGACCAATATTGTTGATTAATTTTTATTATAGATGTGTCATACTAATATAAGATGTTAATAAACACCACTCGGTGAAACCGAGTATGAGATATATGGGAGCTCTCTATACTATCTTCAAGTTCCAAGTCAAAGGCTGATTTTTGTTTTGTTTTTTTAATGAAACCTTAAAAAATAAAGGATATTTAATTGCTTATGTAACATATCTGGACTACAGTGCTTTTGTACATCTATTTTAGTGCACTCTTACAAGGAACAATGGCATTGCTGGCAGTAATTCACTAAATCTGCCCCCCAAATTAGCTTATTATACTTAACATGGAGTTATAATAATAAATTTGAACAATAGAAAACAATATTTAACATTACTTTAGTGTTATTAGAGGAAGCAAGAAAATTCACTTTTGCTCAGATGGCCAAACCCTTGTTTGAATCAGCTAGATGACAAAGGAACCATCTTTCCCAATGATTTCTAATACCAAACACACCTTATGGATGACATTGGCCATTGTAATTTCTCCCCTGGAACACTCAGGTGTACCTTAAACTAAAAGTAAACCAACAGATACACAAAAAAAACTTATATGTCTTAAAGAGAAAATAAAACTCGGAGACCAAGACTTTTTCAATCCAGCTCAGAGATCATAGCTCTAGAAGTTTCCCCAGGGAAAGAAATGGAGTAAAAATCTTTAAACTGGAAATCAAAGTGTGCAAACATACTGATGATCCTAAGCTAACAGGTTAAACAATGTGGGTTTTCCAGTAAGGGGTCTTTGCTGAATACGGTGGGTGCCCCACTCAGGATGATGGTGCTCCTGTTATTTCTAGTAAGTCACGTGTGCATCCCTCTCAACTAGCTAGAAGCCCATGTCAAGATTCACTATCTGCCAGTCTCTAGTATTCTGAAATTTTGGCCCATACAAGAAGCACTTATCATTATTGTTCATGTAAGACAGATGTGTATCCTCCTTGTATCCAGCACTCTTCTGTTGTATAGCATAGCTATGTCTTTTAAGTTTTCTTAGTTTTCCCTTTGCTTCTCAGTTGAGTCTATCAGTCTGCCTAGAGGGACTTTCTCAGTTAGGTGTTTGGTCCTTTCTCTGTGAGAATTACTGAACTAATTCTGATATGTGACAAGACATTGGCTCCTGGAAATCAAAATTATTTGACATAATGCTTAAAAATGAAAGGTGAATGTTTCAGAAATACCTCCCCTCCCCCTAACCCCCAAAAATATCTGTGTGAAAATCTTCAGGAAAAAAAAATTGGCCACTTATTACAAACCTTTACAGCTGAGAGGGACACAGGAAAAATCAGTTATAACTTATAACTAGATAGGCAAGGGGAGAGAAAGCAAATCCCTCACTTTATCTTGAAGGACACTCAGACTCTATTTTGTTGTGTTGTTGTTGTTGTTGTTGTTGTTGTTGTTGTTGTTGAGAAAGAGTGTCATGGGCCTAAGGCCTTGACATTTTCTTTTCTGGAGCACAGTTTTATCTGAATACAGTTAAGAAACAAACAGGAAGAAAGTTTTGGTCCACTACACCCTGATATGATGGGGAAAACCCAAACTAATCAAGAGAGGGGTTTGGGTTTATTAAAAGGCCTTGAACTCCTTGGTAGCTGCCAGCTTCAGAGCAAGATGTAGCTTTCTAAAGCAGAACACATCTGGGTGAAGATCTCGCTATGCCAAGGACAATTTAAACAGAGCAGCATCTCTAATAATAGGAATTTATTAAAACACTACAATAGTGGAAATTAAGGGCTCTCCATACTACTTGTGGAATGATTTCTTTTTAACTCTGTATTTAGAGTAATATATAAACTTATTGTTTTAAATAAGCCATATTTTTTTAAGTGGAAAACTTAAAAGTGCAGAGAATTACAGAATAATACTTGAATGGCATAGTTTTGACACCTAGTAGTATTCTCATTTAGTTCTATAACAAATAAAAATATCAAAGTCGCATAAAAGTAATTAAATATCAAACTTTTTATGATGTATACATGCAGATTCAGTCAGGCCCAAAATAACAAAAGGTAAAAATTTTTATACGTTTTATTTTGATTCCATGTTTTCCCTGGTTTTTATTAATTGCAATTTAAAATGTGATTTTAGTAATTTGTACTTCATTGGTATAAACTTAACAAATGAGGATCTGAAATCATTTTCTAAAACACATTAATACATTAATTTTACCTTTAGTGCACAAAGTTTTCCCACAGGCAAAAGTCTCCAGAAGAATAAAGTAATTAAATATTTATCTATTACCATTGCACAAAAAATAAAGTATTTATCTTCTTAGAATTCTATCCTTTAATGTAACCCTGGAAAATATATATATGTTTGGTGTGCGTGTGTGTATACACACACGCACACAAACATATGAATTTTAAGTAGAATAATAAATCATATATTTTATATAGGAATATATTTACACATATTTATGAATATTAAGTAGAATAAAATATAAAAATATTTTCTTCCAAAGTTTCTTTGCTCGCTAATATAAAGATATATGATTCTTTTAATTATTTTATATTTTCTTAACTAAGAAGACACATAAGTGGCCAAAGGGAATGTTTCAAAATTGTTTGGTTTTAACTGGTAAAGTTTCATGTTTCCACATAGTTCTTGTTTTCTGTTTATGCTCTGATGATCACTAATAATTATTGTACTTTCTCTGTATATGACAGTTGGTAAAATAAATTCCTGTGAACATAAAAAGGACAAGTGACATGTAATAGCAAAGAGCATCCTTCCTGAAAATACATTACATGATTTCAACAAATTATACTGTATTAAATATGTTTGTTTTTTTAAACTAATACTGTTGCTAGAAGAGAAATATGTATTTATTATTTTCTGAAAGCAGAGAGACCATTACTAGAAAACAAAACTTGCCTGTGTGGTCTTTGTAACTAATAGTGTACAGCTTTGCAAATTGCAAAAGTCAAGACGGTAGTGGCATCTTCATTTAATATTTTTTTGCAATAGCCAGTCAACCATTAAATACAAGTTTCTGAAATCCTGGTATCTCCTCTTATTCTTTTATTTTTAATTAAAGTTGCAGAGAATCATTGATTGAAATGTCTTTTATCCTCTTATTGCTTTTTAAAAAAAAATTTACCTCAGTCTTTTATACTCTTCCTTAATCACGAATGCAAATAAAATTCAAAGTGTAATCAGCAGCTGCTGAAAGAGAGCACTGAGCAAACTGGGTTGCCATGGGAACCGTGAAGTCAGTCCTTGACCAGACAAAGAATAATACCTGGTGTGTGTATATGGTATGTGTGCAGATGCTTAAAAACAATTTATAAACAACAACTGAAGATATGTCAAGGTTTTCCCCCAAACTACATTGTTCACTTTTAGATATTTAGGTTAAAGGTGAATGAGTAAATTCAACTATTGCATGAAATTAGTGAGAGGTTTCTTTTCATTTAAAACTAGATGGTTCTATCCTGGGTGAAGCTACAGGTATTAAAATGGTACTCTGAGACCAGAACTGAACACAGTAAGTATCAAATGCTTTCCTTTGCAAACAAATAAACAATTAATGCAATCATCTGGCCTGTTATTGCTGTCAATTATCCTTGCCTTCACTTCTTCAACAGGCATTGCAGCCTTTTAATTTTATTTTCTCTTGGGAAAAAATTATTTCCTACCCTGAGCTGCTGGGGGAAAGTATTGCTAAGCTTTTAAAATGTTGAATATAAAGGTCACACCACTGAGGGATTTTCAGCTGTGAGTAAACAATTCAGAGGAAATAGTGCTCCACATTACTCTTATGCAACAAATGTAGTTTTAAACTCACTGCCACAATGTTTGAGTATCTTAATTTGGCATGAGAAATGGCTGTTGCTGATGATAATATTATTAAAATCCAAGTGTTAGAAGCACTTTATTAACTTATTAGTAAGTCTGTATAAAAATAAAGAAATAGTTGAATTATGTGGCTTTAGTTTTGTTCTGTATTGTAAATACCTTGGAACAGAAACGTATTCCTGCTTAATAAAAAAGTGAAAGCAGTTGTCTTTGCTGGTGGAGAATCTGAATTTAAGTATGGGACTTGTGGGCAAATCATATACCACTTGCCAAAGGCATTGGAAAAATGTTCATCTTTCCTCTCTGTTCCCTTTGCCAAGAGGCAAAGCTGCGACCATTCTTTTTGTATGTATCACCTCCTGCCTGGAAGGTGACTCTTTTTTTATCAGGTGCTCCCTTTAGTGACCCATGCAAGATAGGTCATTGTGATTCTCTAAGCTTTACAGCTGAGAAAACATAAGTGTAGAAGGTTCAGTGACTTTGTCTAAGATGGGTGAACAAGTTATTGACAGGGGAGGAATTAGAATTTACTTCTGAATGGAGTGACTTTTAAAGAAGGTTTTACTGTTTTCTTGACTTGATAAATTTGGAATTAAGTGTAGGAGGTTGGCAAGAAATTTACTGATTGTTGTTAGTAGAATATAGAAATAACATTCCTATCTGGTTGAAACCTAAAATATTTCATTGAAACCATACTTTCTGTTTCAGCTAACAAAGGAAGAAAGAGAATGTGATTAGCAATTTATTTGCACTTTTTTTAAGCTTTCTTTTACTTATTGGTTCAGTTTTTCCTGTCGTGTCATTTTGCAATGTACTTTCTTGTTATGTCAGTCTCTTTTCCTGATGTGTCTCAAGCAATCATCGTAAATTCATTTTGTTCTCACTGGTTCAGTTTGCCAGTGGTATTAATGAAGGCAAATAATTATTTTTCTTTTACCTACACGGAAATTCATTTAATACTTTTATAATACTTTTAAGCAGTTTATGCTTATAGCTGTTGTCTTACTATTTGCAGGATAGTTTTATTTCTTTGGAATTGAATCATTATATTAAAAACACAGTAAAGCCTTGGTTTGCAAGCATAATTCGTTGCAGAAACATGCTTGTAATCCAAAGCACTTGTATATCAAAACGAATTTCAAGAACCATTGGCTCAGTTGTGATCATGTGACATTTGGCATCACGTGCTACTCATATTGCAAGATGTCGCTTGTTCATTAAGTTAAAAGTAAATAGAAATGTTTGCTCATCTTGCGGAACACCTTCAGAACAAGTTATTTGCAATCCAAGATTTTACTGTGCTTGTCTCTTGTCTTTTTTGATGATAACCATTCTAATAGCTATAAGGGAATATTTCACTGTGGTTTTGATTTGCACTTCCCTGATGATTAGTGATGTCAAACACCTTTTCATATCCTGGTTGCCCATTTGTATGTTTTCTTTGGAAAAATGTCTTCATACAATCTGTTCATTTTTGAATCAGGTTAGTGCAGCCACTGCACTGAGCACTGAGGAGTTAGTCACAGCAAGTCCTTGCAAGCCAGTTAGAACTCTTATCTTTTGTTTGCTACATTCTTTGAGCCTCATGTTCTTAAATTCCATTGGCTTTCACAACTAAGTGTTTTGGGGGCCTATCTCTGTGGTGGAGAGCTTAAAAGTTGGGGTTCTAGATCTTGGATCCAGATCTTCTGCTTCTCAGGGAAAAGCTGGGAATTGTATGTTTCCTCCATTATGTGTTACTGTGCGGGAGGCAGGCGGGGGTGGGTGGTTGATGAGAGTGTGTCTGGGCCTTCCCTACCTACTTCAGTGTGGTTATCTTCTCATTCTCTGGGTCTAGAGGAATTGCTCAGCTAGTTTCTGGATTTCTTTCAGAGGTAACTGTTCCCTGTGTAGCTGTAGGTTTGGTGTGTGCATGGGAGAAGTGAGTTCAGGAGCCTCCTACGTCATCGTCTAGAAACAGAGGGTCTATTCTTTTATCATTACCTTATACTGGGATAATGTTTCTTACTAATGGTGAGTTTTAACCATGCATCTATCGTATGGTTTGATACGTTCATGGGTTTTGATATATATGTTAATCCTTTATTTACATTTAACATGTAGTTTTATAGTCTTACTATTCCTTTTTGTTTTTCTTTTTGGCTATTTCAGCAAAGTGGAATAAGGGTTTTATCCATAGACAAAAGCATTACCTGGGATCATAATATCTTTATCAATTCAACTATTGCATTAAATTAGTAAGAGGTTGCTTCTCATTTAAAACTAGATGGTTCTAGGCTCTACCCTCCCACATGATCCAGGAGTACTGAGATTGTTAGTGTTGATGAAACAGTGCTGGAGTTTTCCACACTATGATTTTCTAAGCATAGATCCTTCTAAGGTTACCCATGAAAGAGTATGAAAAACCGAAAAATTGGTAATAAATTTGATGTTACCCAATTTAAAACAGTATTTTTGTACTTTTTTTCCACAAAGAAAAATATTATACATTAGACACATGACAACTGATATAATTTTATTAAATGAATTTATTTTTAGTGTTATATTTGTCCCAGGGAGTTAACAGACAACAAACAAAAACTTACATCCTTTTTGGGTAATAAGGTTTTAAGACTTCATAGTTTCATTTATTAAAGAAGACAAATATCATAAGTGTTCACTGAAATTTCTTGCTTGTGTCTACCTATAGGCTGCCCTTGTAATTCATTTGCAGGATCAATGCCTTTTAGGTGGGATCATGAAAGAGCCCTCTTCAGGCTCCCCTCATATGCAACAGTCACCTTTTGAATTCACACTCTTAATTTACAACATGCTGCTTTTTTGAATTTTTTGCTGCTATAATGATGCCATCATCTTCTGAACTCATTAAGGTCCCACATAGGTTTATATGTGTTGCAGTGACATCTTTATCTCTCAGAGCAGTTTGGAAACCTGCAGGGGTATAGAATTGCTACAGATGGATCGTTATGCAAAACTGAGTATATCAAGCCTCCCCAAACTTTGAAAAGGAAACATATTCTGGAAGGTAAAAGAGACATATGTTCCAGCCATAGACATTGGTTTATGGAGGTAGGATCTGCACACTGATTGTTTTCTATTAGCAGCTTAAAGGTAGCTGATCATAAGTATTTACTTACAGCTTTAAGAGATCTGAAAGAATGGTGTTGATCATTTACTTGATTGCAAGCCTTCTGTTCTTAAAGAAAATAGCACAAATATTAGAATCAGCCAGTGTTTTATTGAAATATAGTCATATAAATGAAGGAAAATGAATTATTATGATGCTGAGTGGACTGAAACAAAATAAGACAAAAAGCACCAAATGAAAGAGTAGCATATCTGAAGATTTCACTAAAACTGAATCAAGATCTTCTAAATGGAATAAACTGAACTTTCAAAATAAACAATGAGAAAAGCAACCTAGATTCCACAACTCTCAATTTCTGGGTTTTTTTTAATGTTTACTTTTGAGAGAGAGAGAGCGAGAGAGAGAGAGAGAGAGAGAGAGAGAGAGAGAGCAAATGGGGGAGGGGCAGAAAGAGAAGGAGACAGAATCCGAAGCAAGCTCCAGGCTCTGAGCTGTTGACACAGAGCCCAATGGGGGGCTGTTGGACGCTCAACCGACTGAGCCACCCAGGCGCCTCCACCACTCTCAATTTCTAAATACCCTGGCATATAATGACTGTGTATTCTTAATATGTTATTCATTGTGAAGGGTCTATTCATTTTCAGAAGTTCCAGTCTATAAGTTAGAACTTCATTAGAATAAACTGAATTGGGAACTGAGAACCAATATCACCCATGACTAGGATGTAATTTGTGATGGAGTTTGAAGATTCAATTATGTATATAGCTCAAAGTAATCTGAGTTAGGAAAAAAGGCGGGGGGTGGTGGCAGAGAAGAAAGATGATTGGGTTTCATGGCTCCATACTACTAGTTTTCAAGCTGTAGTTCTAGTACCAAGCTCATTAGAACAGGCCAATAATAAAACACTTTTTAAATTATTATCATCCACATCCATTTAACAAACATAGTAAGCTAAGAACACAGAATGGATGTCAAAGGAGCATGGAGAGAAGAAATTTTCAATCTTACAAAAACTATATTTGTATATGATGACTACATTTTTGTCATTGACCTCTAAGTATTAGGTAAATTTACTTTTCTGGAGTCAAATAGGAATATAGTAAAGAAGCGCATAATTTCTTGCCCTCAAATTTCTCATTGGTTGCCTAGCTACTGAGTCTTGCTATGTTTGCAATAGTTGAAATTCAAGTATTCTATAGTGTAATAATTAGAATCATAACTTTGCTTTCTTTTAAATTATGTCACATAAAACACACCTATCTGCCACTAGGATTGATTATTGCAACTGAAAATTTTTCTTGGTTTACCATATGGAACATTATTTGATAAATCCTAAAGATATCCTTGAAAAACATATTTCAGTTTTATGAAATATTGGTAGCAAGAATAAGAATGTAAATAAAAACAAGAAATTTCAGAAGGTACAGTTCTATAAAACTCAAGAGAACCTTAGGAAGATATCAGAGGAAACTGGAAAATTGACACTGGAAAGGGGTGTGTGTGTGTGTGTGTGTGTGTGTGTGTGTGTGTGTGAGAGAGAGAGAGAGAGATTTCTTAGCATATGTTTTTTTGATAGATTTATTGCTTCTTAATGTAGGAAGGATTATTTGTGCTTGATAGCACATATTTCAGTGTTCCTATTTTAGTTAGTGAAGGTTTTGACAAGAGACAGAATGTTTGACCTATAGTGATATAAAGTACAAGGAGATGCCTTTTTGAGAGCAAAAAGTCTCAAGACGCTTGATTCCAGAATTTGCTTGAATTTTTTTGTTCTCACAGTCACAGTTTGGCTGCTACAGCATCAGACCTCATTTCCTCATATGAGTATGTTTTAATGCAGGAAGGGGATGAGAAAGGATCTAGGGAAGAAACAAGGAAATAAAGCAAAACATCTCTATGCATGCCTTATTTCTTTATAAGTGTCACTAAGCTTCCAGAAGTCTTCCTTCAGTCTCATTGACTAGAATTGTGTCTTCAAACTTCCCTAGCTTCAAAGTCATCTGGGAAGAAGAGTATCTGGGTTTGTTTTTTTTTTTTTTTTGCCTCAAATGTGGAAAATGGATAAGTAAGAAAAGTAGTAGGGAAGGCACCATAATATCCAATGATCAGGATCTGCCCCCCAAACTTACCTGCATTTAATATTAATTTTATGTTTCACCTATGCAGAGCACTTATGAGAGATGGCTAGGCAATCTCATTAAGGTTTTAATTTTTGTCAGATAGGCATGCTCAGAGTTGAGTTTTGTTCAGTTCACCTTCTTTTCTATTTTTAGTAAATAAATTACACTGAAAGTTGATATACATAGCATGTTGTAAAATTCAGATTTTGCTTATTTTTTTCTTTCTCTGTACTTTTGCCTGTTCCACCTTCAGTTTTATTGTCTATAATATTTTCCATCATAAGAAAAAGGTTGTTAGCGTACTGCAGTGAAGCTAGTACGCTGAATTTCCAGTCTGTTCTCGCATAAAGTTTACCTGAAATTCTATGTGAAATTTTAAATTTAACAATATGAATATCTGTAGTTATCAGCTAACAGCAAATGCTAGGTTTAACTGAGTTTTTTTCTCAAGCACTGTTAACTTGAAGTACATTAATAAAAAGTGGTTTTATGATCAGAAGCCTATTTTTTAAAGTATTTTCTGATCGAGTGTTATGAATAAATTACTGAAGGTCATAGCTATACTTCACAGAAAAGTGAATATGTTTACTACACTTTTCTCAGTAATAGCTTTCATGGAAATGTTTTATGTTAATTTTTTCTACTCATTTCCTATCCACTATTTTCCTTCTTATTTACCTCTAAAATTGGGCTGTTTCTATATTTGTTTATATTTGTATAAAATAAAATAGAATAATTCAACTACTGAGAGGCAGTGGATTTGTCAATGACATCTGGGCCCTTTTTTTTTAATTTTTTATTGTTTAGTTATTCTTGAAAGAGACAGAGAGAGAAAGAGAGAGAGAGAGAGAGAGTTGGGGAGAGTCAGAGAGAGGGAGGCACAGAATCTGAAGCAGGTTCCAGGCTCTGAGCTGTCAGCCCAGAGACCATGCAGGGCTAGAATCCACGAACCATGGGATCATGACCTGAGCAGAAGTGGGACGCTTAACCAACTGAGCCACCCAGGCGCACCCCCCCCCAACCTTTTTTAAGACTTACTCTTCAATTTCGTTGGAGTTGGAATATTAACATACTACACTCATTTGCCTTAATTATGTTTCTGCATTTCAGACATGAATTTCAAATGTTATCAAATAGAAGGATGTTCCTTGCATTAACCTAATTGATGTACTTACATTGTATGTGCTTGCCCTCAGCAACTCAAATTACTCAGAGCTTCTAGCATGCTTCTGGAGACACAAAGTATTTTTCAGTGAAATTTTATAAGATGACGGTCTTTCTACTAAGTGATCGAGTGCAATGCAAATGATTGAACAGTGGCAATCTATTTTGTAGACCAATAGGCCATCATTGCTAAAATCATGACCTATTTGTTTAACCTTGGGAAATAGAAGACTCCCCAAAATCTCTCAAATTTTTTATTGTACACATTTTTTTGCTAGTACATATTGGTTTTTCTTTCTTTTTTTAAGTTTATTTATTTATTTTGAGAGAAAAAGAGACAGTGCAACTGAAGGAGGGACAGAGAGTGAGGGAGAGAATCTTAAGCAGGCTCCATGCTGCCAGTACAGAGCCCAGTGTGGGGCTGGAATTCACGAAATCATGAGCTCATGAACTGAGCCGAAACCAAGAGTCAGAAGCTTAACTGACTGAGCCACCCAGTGCCCTGTATGGTAATAATGAATAATAATGAATAATAATTAATATTACCTTTCATTTGGCTCATTACAAGTAGGTGCTTTTCTATACTTAATGAATTTAATGCAGCTTCAATATATTAAAACAATTGTGTTATAAAAGAAATTGCTGGTGCTCAGTTCACTTTGGTATCATGTTAGTAATACTCATTGAAGCAAAAAGGCAGCGTATTCAATCTGTTCTGCCACTGTTCAATCATTTGCATTGCACTCGATCACTTAGTAGAAAGACCGTCATCTTATAAAATTTCACTGAAAAATACTTTGTGTCTCCAGAAGCATGCTAGAAGCTCTGAGTAATTTGAGTTGCTGAGGGCAAGCACATACAATGTAAGTACATCAATTAGGTTAATGCAAGGAACATCCTTCTATTTGATAACATTTGAAATTCATGTCTGAAATGCAGAAACATAATTAAGGCAAATGAGTGTAGTATGTTAATATTCCAATCCAGAATAGGAAAAGTTTTGCAGATTTCTCCAACTTTTACTAATGACTGAAATGAAAGTGATATTGTCTGGACAAATGAGTTGTTTCATTTTATACAAAGGCAAGGTTTCTTAAATTCATCACAGTTGCCATTTTGGACTAGGTATTTCATTGTTTTCAGGGAAGGGGGTGGTGCATCCTGTGCAATGTAGGATATTTAACAGCATCTCTAGCATACCCATTAGTTGTCAGTAATATCCTCCCAGGCCTGATATTAAAAAAAAATGTCTTCACACATTGCCAAATATCATCTGGGGAATAAAACTGCCTCCAATTAAGAACTAATGATTAATCAAATCATTTAAATGTTTTGTTGGCCAACTTGGACACTTGTTAAGAATGATATGTTTTCAGTAGTATGGATCTGACAAATAATAGTTAACGTTTGTTTGTCAAGGAAAACAGGTTAATTAAGCGTGCATTCTCCACCACATATAAATGACAGAAATAGTTGTAATACAAAGTACTTAAACTTTTCTCGTGCTGTTCTCCAAATAGAATGATTTAAAAAGTATTCTTAGAAGTGCGTTTCTAAGGTATTACCTCATTACTGGACAAAACAAGATCACTAAGTGTGTGAACCTGATAATTCTACCTATTACAGTGATACTTTCTTTTTTTCAAATTATCTAAGCCACTCCTATCTTTAACATTTTTTACATAGAATTCTAAGGGTCCACAAACGGTTTTCTTATCTCAGAGATTTTTCTTTGCTTGCCCATACTTTAAATTAAGACCGGTCGGAAGTGTATGTTTAGTCAAAGCACAGTTAGATGTTTTGATGGAGAGAGTTTGCTTTGGCATGAAACGCTGCTGTTTATTTGTAAATCTCCCTGTGTATGTAATTTCACAGCATTTTAGGCTCCCCAGTTAATGAGTTTGCAGCAGCCTCTATCCCCTGGGCTTAGTGAATCTGATACCGTCTCCACGTAGGTTGTCATAGCTGCGGTGACTTCATTTACTTTATTGGGAAATAAGAATCAGATTGTTTATGTTGTCTTGTTTATCCTCCTTCAGTTTCCCCCATTTATTCAGATAGTAGATTTCTGACTACTTGCTACATCTCTACAAAGCAATATGTTGAATAGATGGAAGCATTAATTGGCATTTCCTTTTGAATGATCTGGATATTTGGACAGATCTGTTTCATTTCAGAAGTCACATATTTTCAATGCTAGTATCAACCTATATATAAAAACATAGTAATATTATGAAATGGAGCAGCATTTATGTTAACTTGATGATAATTGTAATTATACAAGACCATAAGTGCTCATATGAGGAACCAGAGGAGGCAAGAAAGATTAGATCCTTATTAAATCTACAATACATGTTTTTTCCAATTTTTTTAATGTTTTTATTTTATTTTTGACAGAGAGAGAGAGAGAGTGAGCGGGGGAGGGGTAGAGAGAGGGAGACACAGAATCCGAAACAGGCTCCAGGCTCCGAGCTGTCAGCACAGAGCCCAACACGGGGCTCGATCTCACAAACCTCGAGATCATGACCTGAGCTGAAGTCAGATGCTCAACCGACTGAGCCATCTAGGCGCCCCTACAATACATGGTTTTTTTAACAGACATAATTTCACCCATGCAATCATTATTTTTTTTCAAACATATTTAGTTTAGTTTAGTTTAGTTTAGTTTAGTTTAGTTTAGTTTAGTTTAGTTTCGCCATAAATAAATTTACAGAATTTCACAGAAACCATTGTGGTGAGTTAGTTAAGTGTAAGTCTGAAGATACTGTGGTATGCTACAAAGTGAAATGCCAGTTTAGAAATAACTCTTTTAATGCTATGTGTTTGTCAGATTTCTCCTGTTTGTTTGTTTGTTTGTTTGTTTTTTGATGATGTCTAAGAAATACCTTGACATTTCAGGGACTTACAACAAAAGCATTTTTCTTACTTAGGTCTGTGAGTGGACTAGAGTGGTTCTGATTGAGGCTATATTACAGGCTCTTCTTAGGAGAGATATCAGAAGCACCAGGGACTAGGCCAAATTGTGGCTACTGCCATTCCATTGGTTATAACAAGTCACATCAATGGGCAGGGAAATAAACTGCAGTAATTCCGGCGATGGGCAGTTAACTCAGTGGTATGGATGCACAGTTAAGGAAGAGAATGAAGGATTGGGAACTGCTTCTACCACAAGGGCTGAATTGTCAAAGCAGACTTACCAGCTCACAAATACTACTCAAAGCCCATCTTTACTGGTAATGGATACAAACCAAAACTAGGCACAGAAAGGGCAGTCCTTTCTAGAATGGTCTCCCAACCTGTCAGATGCAACTTCTGAGAGCACTTTTCCCTACAGTGGAACACATTTTGGTTTTGAAGTTGCCGCTAACCACCCACAACTTATAAATCTTTTTAGATACTTTGATAACCACACTGAAATAGAGAGACACATGGAGACCTAGATTATTGATTTTTGATCAATAGATTCTTCCTTTCTAATGTATACATTCAGTGCTAATAATTTTCCTCTAAATAGTTTTCATCCCCCCTCACAGATTTTGATGTTATATTTTTCATTTAGTTTAATATATTTTTTTTTAATTTCTCTTCAGATTTCTTCTTTGACCTGAATGTTAATTAGAACTATGTTGTTTAATCTCCATGTATTTGGAGCTTTCCCAGTTATCTCTCTCTTATTGATTTTTTTTTCTAGTTTAATTCCACTGTGGTCTGAGAGCAAATCTTTATGATTTGTACTCTTTTGAACTTGTTAAGATGTGTTTCAGGTCCCAGAATGTGGTCTATTTTGGTGAATGATACATGTGAGTTTGAGAAGAATGTGTATTCTGCTGTTGCTGTATGAAGTAGTTACAGATGTCAATTATATCCAGTGTATTGATGGTATTATTGGGTTCAACTATATTCTTACTGATTTTCTTCCTGCTGAATCTGTCCATTTCTGAGAGAGAGGTGTTGAAGTCTCCAACTATGATAGTGCATTCATCTGTTTCTTTCATCAGTTTTTGCCTCATCTAGTTTAGCATTCTGTTGTTAGGTACGTATGCAGTAAGGGTTATTATGACTTCTTGGAGAATTGACTGCTTTATAATTATGTAGTTTCTTTTATCATTGAAGTTTTCCTTACTTTAAAGTCTGCTCAGTTTGAAATTAATATAATGACTCCTGCTTTATTTTGATTAGTGTTAGCATGATATGATGTTCTCCACTTACTTTTAACCTGTATGTGACTTCATATTTAAAGTGAGTTTCCCGGGTGCTGTTTTTTGATACACTTTGATGGTCTCTATACTTTCATTGGTGGATCTAGACCATTGATATTCAAAGTAATTATTGACATAGTTGGATTGGTATCTAACATATTGCTTCTATTTGTTACTTTTGTCCTTTGTTCCAACTTTTGTCTTCCATTTTTTTCTTTGCGTTTTATGGTTTTCACTCAGTATTTTATATATTTAAATTTTCTATCCTTTTTTTAGCAGATGAGTTATATTTATTTATTCATTTTACTTTTTTCAGTGGTTTTCCTAGATTTTGCAATATCCACTTACAACTAATCCAAGTTAACTTTATATTTTTTCTTCTTTTTTAAATTTATTTTTACTTTTTGAGAAAGAAAGAACATGTGTGTGCACAAGCAGGGGAGGGGAGAGGGAGAGAGAGAGAATCCCAAGCAGGCTCCATGCTCAGCACAGAGCCCCACTAGGTCCTGTATCCAACCACCGTGAGATCATGACCTGATATGAAATCGAGAGTCAGTTGGCTAACTGACTGAACCACCCAGGTGCTCTGAGTTAACTTTAAATAACACTGTACCACAACATGGGTAACATGAATTCTTTATCATACCAGAATAATTCTTAATCCTTCCTCCTGTCCCTTCTATCATTATGGCCAATCATTTTACTTCTTTATAAACATTCGTAAGCATATATATATATGTGTGTGTGTGTGTGTGTGTGTGTGTGTATACACATACATACATAAGAGATATATGTAAGATATGTAATCAAAAACTGCTGCTATTATTTTGAAAAAAAAACTTTTATCTCTGAGATCAATTAAGAATAAGAAAAATAATTTTTTTTTTACTTTCACCCTTTGTTTTCCTGATGCTCTACTTTTTTTTTTTTTTAATATAGAACTGAGTTTCTGACCTGTCATTTTCCTACTCTCTAAAGAATTTGTTTTAACATTTCTTATAATACAAGACTATTGGCAAAAAATTCCCTCAATTTTTGATTATCTGTTAAAGTCTATTTCTTCACTTTTGAAGGATGATTTCTCAGGGTGCAGAATTCTAGGCTGGTCGTTTCATTTTATTTCTTTCTCACAATACTTTAAATACTCTGTTCTCATCTAGCCTTCATGGTTTCTGAGAAGTGGGATGTAATTCTTATCTTTGATCATCTATAGGTAAGGTATTTTTCCCCTCTGGTTCTTTTCAGAATTTTTTCTTTATATTTGACTTTTTGTAATTTGAAAATTATATGTCTAGGTGTCATTGTCATTTATCCTGTTTGGTGTTCTCTGAGCTTCCTGGATCTATTATTTGGTGTCTGACATTAATTTGGGGGAAATTCTCAGTCATTATTGTTTCAAGTTATTCTCTTTATTTTTTTTCTTTCTTCCTCTTCTAGTATTCACTTCCCGTTACACTTAGGTTACACAATACATAGTTGTCCTACAGTCCTTGGATATTTCGTTGCATTAGTTTTCATTTTTTCTTCTCTTTGCTTTTTGGTTCTTGAGGATTCTGCTGATATATCATCCAGCTTAGAGATGTTTACTCAGGCATGTCCAATCTACTGATAAGCCCCTCAAACCCATTCTTCATTGTGGTTACTGTTTTGTTTGTTTTGTTTTGTTCTTTTATCTCCAGCATTTCATTTTGTTTCTTTCTTATGATTTCCATCTCTGCTTACTTGCCCATCCATTCTTGCATTCTATCTTATTGATTAGAGCTCTTAGCATATTAATCATAGTTGTTTTGAATTCCTGACTTAATAATTCTAACGTACACCTCTTCAGACTATGTTTTTCATGCCTTATCATTCTGGCATGGCTTATCATTTTTTACTGATAACCAAACATGATATACTGGGTAAAAGGAACTGCTGTCAATAGCCCTTTAGTAATGTAGTAATAGTGGTGGTGTGGGAGGAGGGGAATTCTATGGTTCTATAATTAGGTCTCAGGCTTTTAGTGAGCCTGTGCCTCTGGTCTGTGAACTTCACAGGCATTTATGTTTTTGTTTTCTTCCCACTTAGGTGGGACAAGATGGCTAGGGTGTTGGAATTGTGTATTTTTTCTTCCCCAGCTAAGTTAAGCTATGATAATACTGGACCAATTAAGCTCTAGCCTAGTAGTTTCTCCTATGGCAAGCCTCTTTAAGAAGAGAACATTTGGGTATATTTCAAAATGATTCCTGCTCTCCTCTCTCTGCCAACAGCCAAGGGGTTTTTTCCCTAAGGTTAACAGTGAGAAAATGGTCAAACTCCTGGAAATAAATCTCACAATATTGTGGGAACTCCTCTGGACAGGTGTCCCTGGAATTTTTAGCTCTCAGAGTTGATTGCACTGAACCCCTAGCAATTTCTCAATTACAGTTCAGTTTTTCCTCCTCTGGTACTGGTTTCTGGTGGTTGTGATTTGTGAGTCTCTACTCTGGCAGGATGGTAAGCCATGATGACCTGTATTTGCTTGTCTTTCTCTGTGGGGGCAACACTTTGCCATGTGTCCTCCTGTCTTATGGATTCAAGAAGAGTTATTAGTTTTTCAGTCTCTTCTGCTTTTAACCTGTAGTTAGGACAGCAAGGTGACTTCCAAGCTACTTTCTTGCAGAAACCACAAGTCCAATATTATATATTTTCTAATTAATTTATTTTGGGGGGGAGAAAGAGCACACACAAGTTGAGGAGGGGCAGACAGAGAGGAAGAGAAAGAATCCCAAGCAGACTTCTCGATGTCTGCACAGAGCCCAATGGAAGACTCAACATCATGAACATCAAATCATGACCAAAGCCAAAATCAAGAGTATGACACTTAACTGACTGAGCCACCCCGGAGCCCTATTTTTTTAAATAGGGTTTTGGTATATGAATTTCTCATTAATATAACATCTAAATCTTACATACTGAAATATAAAATATAGGGGCACCTGGGTGCCTCCATCAGTTGAGCATCCAACTCTTGATTTTGGCTCAGGTTATGATCTCACATTTAGTGAGATCAAGCCCTGAGTGGGGCTCCACAATGCCAGTGGAGAGTATGTTTGGGATTCCCTTTCTCCCTTTCTCTCTGCTCCTCCTCTGCTTGTGCTCTTTCTGTCTCTCTCTCTCAAAATAAATATAAATAAATATAAATAAAATAAAATAAAATAAAATAAAATAAAATAAATCCTACCTTCAATTTGACAATATAATTAGATAATGTGTCAAATTAGTGGTGGGAATTGGAGTGATTATTTTCTTTTCACGTTTTGTATTTACCAAAATTAAACAAAGGGAAGGAGGTAAAAAAAAGGAAGCTACATAATCTACCAATTAAGGATGAAACTATCCTTGGAACCATACACAGACATAAGGATATAATATATTTCTGGCTACAAGCTGAAGATAGCAGTTGGTATATTTGCCAAAGATCATGATTAGGGATAAATATAAGATTGCCAGTAGGTATACTCCCTCTGATGTAAGCACAATCAAAACACAAATGTCACATACCTCCTTTGATTCTAATTCCTCCAGATATTTTACTCATTGTTCTAATCACTTCATTCATATTCTTCAGAGTGCAACTGTGGTCTGTCAAAGTCACTTCAGGATCAAAAAGAGAGACTATGTATTTTTTTTTGATAAAAAATGTATTTCCATCATGAATATTTTAAAATAAGCCTTTAGGTAGTTTCAGAGTGAATTTAACATTTTTGTATTCTTTCAAGAAAAAACACCCAGCCTTGACTCTATAAAAATATTTTCCTGGGGCAGTTGGGTGGCTCAGTCTGTTTCTCATCAGACTATAGATTTCAGCTCAGGTCATGATGTCACCATTCATGAAATCAAGCCCTGAGTAGAGCTCTGTGCTGACAGCTCAGAGCCTGCTTGAGATTCTCTCTCTCCCTTTCTCTCTCTGCCTCTGTCTCTCAAAATAAATAAATAGACTTTAAAAAACAAGTTGAAACAAATATTTTTCTTATTGGGGTACCTGGGTGGCTCAGTCAGTTAGGCGTCTGACTCTTGGTATAAGCTAAAGTCATGACTCATGATTTTTGGGATCCAGCCCTGCATTGGAGTCTATGCTGATAGCCCAGAGCCTACTTGGGATTCTCTCTCCCTCTCTTTCTCTGTCCCTCCCCTGCTTGTGCACATGCACGCTCTCTCTCTGTCTCAAAATAAACTTAAAAAATATATATATTTCCCTTATTCAGAAACAGAGGCCATTTCCATATCAGTGCTATGTATTAATAGAGTGTTTGTTTCTGACTTACTTTATCTACATGGAGATCACCACTATCTTTAAAAGGGCATATTAAAATTCCATGTAACGATCAATGAAACAGGTCACTGGGAAAGAGTTTATCCTAATACAACATTATCAATCATGTTGAAGACATTACTATTCAAAATGAACAAACCCCGTGTTACTGTAGTGAGATAACTGCATTGTGTTTCTAAGCTCTTATCTGTCAGCAGTGATATTTTGGCATTTTGATATTCCTTTCACTTTGAAAAAGAAAAGTTCTATTTCATGACAGGAGAAATTGAAAAAAAAATAGCACTACAATAAAATTCAATATGTGAGAGGAATTTGCAGTTTGGAATTATGATGGTCTCATTTTAACCTTAAGTAAACGAGATTAGCACCAAGCAGTATGTTTTTTTTTTCCACTCACATCTGATAATTAATATTTTAAACCAAGAATTCTGTTACAGTGCATAAGTTGACCCACTTTAGCCCAATCCTTAACGAATATTCCATAGGGAATTTTATGCAGGAGATAAATACTTGATAACAATCAAGTTTTACAATAAACTTTAAGATTATTTACTCAGGACAGCTAATCTGAAATTTCTCTGAACTCCTTGTGAACAAATCTAATTTTCTACCCACTTAGACAACTCAAATACTAATATATTCAAATGTATAGAGTGAAGCATACAAGAATGATCTTGATTGATGCTTACAATAAGCTAGTGGTTTTCCATTATGAAGACAGTTGTGAAAATTGCAGATGATAGTTGTTCATTGTTCTAAAAAGTACTTTCCTGTTTGAAAATAAATACAATTTTATATAGTTTTGCATTTCTGAAACCAATAACTATCTTCTAATAGCTGCAATAACAGCTTGCAGTTTTCAAATACTTTACTGTTTCCAAGATTAATGCCTATAAATATGTATTAGTACCTCCATTTTCCAGATGAATAAACTGAGACTTGCTGATTTTATTTTGGGAGTTAAATACCCAGGCTGCCTTTTTCCCTTTTGTAAAATCTTTAAATGTAAGAATCATATTTTATTCACTGAAGTCCATAGTATAGCTTATTACAAAAGTAATATGTGTATGCCTACTATATAACATATATATAATTTGTGTCATATACATATATAGCATATATTTAATATATTATACAGAACAGTATACATTGTATAATAGTATAATATGATAACTCTATTATAATATTAAAATAGTATAATACTACCTATTCACATATTTTTCTTCCTTTATTTTTCCCATCAATGCTTATAGAGAATAAAATCAAAATTACATTTTTCTATGTAAATCTTTTCTATGCATTTCTCTTTTCTACCTTGGAATAGTAATATAAGATGCCACCAGAATGTTTTAGGATTTGGAAATGTATACAAATCTCATAATTTTATAAATTATGGTAATATTATAATTTTTAAAAAGTAAGCTGGTTTTATACCAGCATTCACTAGTTTCTGGCTGAAGCTTATGCTAGTTAAATTCAAGAGCTCCAAACACTGGAATTGTTACATTTTTCTTCCATACCCAACTGCATTGCCCATGCTCTTCCTTCCAAGTCCAGTATCCCTGACTACAAACACAGAACCTGGATTGAGATTGAGACTACATTGGTTTGATCAAGGTAGAAGGCACCCTGGAGAATTACTAATTAAAGATTGGGTTTACCCAGACTTCCAGATCTTCTCTGAACCGAAGGTTTACATCTAAAGCTTGAAAGGGAGTGAAATCAATATCATTTTCCAGTCATTTTCTGTATTCCTAAGTCTTTGGTGTCATTCTTCTAAATACAGGAGCAAGCATTTAAAGGCATTTCATTTTAATGATTTACCTAAATTTGTATTTGGGCTAGTTATCATTGTTTTAAGAATTTCTATAATGAATCAATTGGAGAATAAGCTTATTCCAAGCTGATTTTGTTAATTTAATTTATTGTAGATTTAGTAAATGATTCCATTCCTTACTAGCATAGATTATTTAATACAAAATTAAAAGGGGGCGATATAGGAAAGATGAATTTGACAATTTTTTAAAAGATATTTGAGATAATAATAGTAAATTTTATTTGCATTTTTAACTTAACCAATAAGTGGAGAAAGAACCCAATGAATTCTCGGAATCATGAGAGAATCTGAAACTAGTTTCAAAATAGGTCATGGGGATTAAGGAATGCACTTGTTATGATGAGCACCGGGTGTTGTATGAAGTGTTGAATCACTATAATGTACACCTGAAACTAATATTACACCATATGTTTACTCACTTGAATTTCAATAAAAACTTTTAAAAAAAAAGATGTTACTTGGAAAAATAAATAAAATAAAAATAAAATAAAGTAATTAAATAAATAAAATAATAAAACAAGAGGATATATTTAAAGAAGATCTCATTTAGGGACTCCTGGGTGGCTCAGTTGGTCAAGCATCTGACTCTTGGTTTCAGCTCAGGTCATGATCTCACAGCCCATGAGACAGAGCCCTGTGGGTTCTACACTGACAGAGCGGACCCTATTTGGGAATTCTCTCTCTGTCTGTGCCTCTCTCTCTCAAAAATGTATAAAACTAAAAGAAGATCTTATTTCAGTTCTGATAAAAAAACAGCTGTCATTGTGGCGCATTGATATTGGTTTCTTTTTAGTGCAATCACACTGTCTTAGCAAGATGTTTCAGGGACATACGCAGTTTGTACAAGTTTATTTACTCGCAGTGAGAGAACATTTCAAGCTGATAGCTTTAATTATTTTAGCTGATTCCTGTGATTGCATTTATGGAAGGGCCAAAAGAGGTGACTTACTGTCTGTGGTTAGTCACTCCCGGGCATAACTTACATGTAGCTTTGAGGCATGCGCAGCTCGAAAAACTAGTTTAATCTCCTTCAGAAAATGCAAGTAAAAGAAGACATGTGAGAAATAGAAGATATGAACATATTGAGAAGAGTTAAAAACCTAAAATTCATAACTATAGCTTGAGAGGCAAGAAGTAACTTTTATTGAACTCATAATTTTCTTGAATTACATAAGCACCAAACACAGATTTGTACATAATAGATATTCAGCAGTCATTTGTTGCATGAATAGTGGTTCAAAATTTCTGCTACTACCTTAACAATTCATTTTCCTTCTGTTCTTTAAGCTCCTGTCTAGCTGTATACCATCTGCCTACTGAATGTACTAGTAGAGAGCTTCGCTTCCTGAAGCTTATTCGCTTAAAAATTCAAATTTAGAAACACTGGATTACATTTATTGAGCACTCCCTGTGTATTAGGCATTGCCCTAAGATGTGTTAATCCATTTAGTTCTTATGATAGTCCTCAGTGGTGTATATTAGTATCATTTCCTCGTTAGTAGTAAGGAAATAAGACCCATACAGGTTAAATAACTTTCCTGAAGTCGTACGCTAAAAGCACAGGAACTGGGATGAAAACCCAGGCATCCAGTTGCAGAGCACACACATTGAATCAAGGTACTTGAGTTTAGATTTCATTCTGTCCTAAATATCTTTGAAATGGTATTTGTTCTTCCTCACTCTCTTCTTGCTCTCTCCCTCTCTTTTTCCCTCCCTCCCTCTGTTCCTCTCTCTCTTTATATTACAGACTCTATAGAAAATCAACATGCATTGGTACCAAGATATGGCAGAAGAGTAACATAGCAACTTGACTACATTTGTTTTATCTCATTACTATTAAATCTTTACTCAGTAAACAGGCCAATATCTGAAGAGGATGAGAGTGATTGTAATCACCACTCGAGGGTAAACATGTGTCTGGAAAAATTGTTACTTAATCAACAGTTCTCTCTGCCTGACACATAAATGACTACTCTTCTATGCGATTTCTAATTCCTAATACTCTCTAAAATTTCTCCTCTTAAGCTAACAATATGTCAAGCCCTTCTCTGATTGCTGCACTATAAAATGAACTATTCTCAATGAGGAGTCTGGGAATCTAGCGATAGTATACATGTTTTGAAATTAAAGTTCCATTAGTTGTGCAGCGGTCTCTTTTGCTGAGTTACTTATGGAAGCCCTGTTTAAGCTCAACCTGAAAATAAGAGCATGATTGTCTCACAGTGGTCTGTGAGTTAGTGTGAGTGTTTACTGTATTTTCTAAAGGAAAGAAGAGCTTGTTTATTTACATTTTTCATCCACTTTCCAGAATACCCTTCTCCCTCCACCTCAGTTATCAAAATCAAACTCTCCTTTATGATCTACTTTATTTTTGTTTCATCAGATATTACTTAAGCATGGATTCTGTGCCAATAAACATATATTTTTAAAATGGTAACCTTTTTAAGGGAATTAAGGGTGAATGTGCTTCTTTGGCAAAAAAATTCTTGAAATACTTCAGGCCAGATTGATCCAACTCACATTTAAATGTGTGCCTTATTTAAATTTAATGATATTTGCATATGTAGTCATTTTTTCTTTTAAATAAATATCTTGCCTATATTTGATTAATATTGAGTTACTTAGACTAAGTCAACTGTAAGCTGCTAAAGAGTGTGGACACCTTGTACTGTTATGCCCAGAATTCGTGATCCCCAAAGACCACTAAGGAGCCGAGTCCGATGCAAAAGCAAAGAGCCTTTATTTGAGCTAGCTCGAGCTCAATCCCCTACCTGCACCCACGCAGAGGTGAGATACCAGGGAAAGAGAGCGAGTTTCAAAAGGACAAAGGTTTTATTGGGGCCTAGGGGCAGTTGGTGAGGTAATGGCTGTGGCCTCAGCCGATTGGCTGGGGAAGGGTCCTGGGGAAGGGTCCGAGTCCAGTTAGGCAGGTGGGGGGGGGTTACTCAAGGGGAGGAGGTGTGGTCAAGGTGAAGGACACAGAACAAGATGGAGTCGGCTGGCGTAGGCCCGCCCATTCAGTACCACACTGTTTTTGTATCCCTTTGGGCATGTCCTTAGTAGTTGATTGAGTCACTAATTATAGAGCTTAATCTCTAAATGATTATAAACATTGGCAATCCATGAAGTCAAAGTATACTTCAGGATGATCTAAGTAAAAGGGTAAAGTCATGTGAATAAGGGCAATACAAATCACAATATAGCATAACTTTGCTGTTGAAAAGGGACTTTTGCATACATGTTTTCATTTGCGATTAGCAAAAGCTGTATGAGGCAAATAGGGTATAATGATCACTGTTTACTTCATAGGTATTTGTGGTGGTAAAAAAGAGATAAGAAAGGCTTTGAAATGAAATCCTTAAAATTAGGGAACATATCATTATGTTATTACTACTGGGGATAAAACATTTCTTTGCAACCGAAGCATCTAACTCTCATTAAAACAATTTTCATGGATATCATTTATAGGAAGAGTCCGGGATGGCATGACATAGAAGGTGCTGTGAATTATAAAACGTTGCAGTGTTTCGCCAAAAGACATAGGGAAGAAAATGTTACCATAAGAAATGCTGTTTCTAGAGATTGCTTCTTTGATAGTAATCCACATGAATACTAATTTCTTTGTCTTGTGTCTTACCAATAAAAAGGAAAACTATCAGTATTCAGAAATTATGTTAAAGTTTTCCTTTTTCTCCATGGGGGGGGGTGGAGATGGGAGAAAAGGCATTAAACTTAGTGAGATAGATATATATGTATATGTATGTATATGTATATCTATATCTATATCTATATCTATATCTATATCTATATCTATATCTATCTATATGGCACATTAGAAGAAAATGTTTCATTCCAAATAAATAAACTTTCCTTTGAAAGGGCCATAAACCCTTACACAGTGAAAAAGAAAAATCCAAAATTCTCGGACATTTTAAAACAGGTATATTGTAAGTAAAGTCCATCATACTTTTTTTCATCATAAACTCGAAAAAGTACACTAATTCACCAGTAGCACCCAGATCACATGGAAACAGGAAAATAAAAATGTCCTTATAATGAATCAAACCAGAGGCATATAAAGCCATCTTAAAAATGTAGAAAACCTATTTCTATTTCTAGGCCAAAATGTAACCAATTAAGTTAGAATGTGCCAACTAGACAAGAGACTGGTCAATAATGGAAACAAGAAGAGAGAAGGAAATGTTGGTATGGTGTCTCCCAGGAAACCATCCAGTCTAATAACCTCCTCTAATACATGAAGAAACTGAAACCCAAAGAGAAAAAGTGATTCTTGCCCAAGGCCCAACAATGATTCATATCGGAACCAAGACTAGAAATCAGGATTCCTCACATACAACCTAGGTCTCTATTATAAGACAACACATTTCCCCATGCTTTTCCTCTGAAAGAAGCAGTATCAAAAGCAGGAGTAGGGGAGGCTTGTTTGGTTGGGGGTTTGGGGGGTCATTTTTTTCTTTTCCATGCCCGTGTCAATGGTTGGAAGATTGCTGTGTTAGCCTAGTGTTCCAATTTTATATCTTCCCTTGGAAGAAACATTATCTTCATATGTTTAAGTGAATTGTATACAAAGAGAATTAGTGTCAGAGATTTAAATACAGGCTTTTCAACAGCTTGCGTAGTGCTGCTTTAAAAAACAGAAGAGAAAGGAGTCCACGTGACTTATGCTGTACTTTTCAGGAATTATCTCCTTTCACTTCATAATTGCTGCTAGCAGTGGCCAAGCTAACTATTAAATAGTGTTTCTGACCTTATGCACTGTTCCATAGCTCTGTAAAGTATGTAGAGAATTTTTTTCCCCAGAAATAGAAATGCTTCTGATACTATGTTGAAAGGCATTATTAGTGAAATTAGAATATAATAACAAACTGCAGATGGTAAAAGATTACTTCCTGGCAAAGAATAAATCCAAGTGCATTTTATGCTAAGTGAAATGTGATTATCCATAAATTGTGATAGTGGTGATCGATTCACAAATGGATAACTGTGATCTAGCTTCTGCTGCCAACCATATGTCTTAATCAGATCAAAATGAAATCACAGATTAAAGATTGAGAAAAAAATTAAATTATCTTACAATGAATTGGAATATACTACATTAGAAAATCATATAAATTTTCATGGTTGCTGTAATAAATCATAGAAATAGCCATTTTAGCTCATGTAAAAACCAAAGTGAATTCTTCTGCTTAGTTTAAAATTATCTAAAACATACATAGTATTAAAAGATTATTTTGATCAAATAAAAATCAGATATCTTTAAATGAATATTTACAGACTAAAGAGGTAACACTACATTTGATATATTACTACCAGAAAAGCATCCCTGAAAAATATTGTTTCCGAAGATAAATTAAATGTTCTAATCTATTACATATTATGTTATGTTTATGCTTTTAAGAAATATTTACTGAGTTCTGAGTTTCAAAAGATGCACAACATCTCTACTTTCATGGAGCTTATATATGTATGCTAGTCCTATCACAAAGGAGTATCAGTATTTCTAACCAGTGCCTATAGGAAATGCTAAAATACTTTTGTTTTGAAGGACTGATTCTTCTCACTTTGCCCATCTTACTATTGTCAACACCATTTAGGATTCTTCTTTATCCACAGGAGTAAATGGTTTCTGTGAAACAAGCACACTTTGAGCAATGTTAAAGTGAACTACTAAGGCCAAAAGACCATTTGTAGTGCACCTAAGCTATGTTATACCATGTCCTGCTTTGGAGATAGACTGCGGCTACAATGTTTATTCAATTATCCACTTATTCAGTGTATATTCATTGAATGCCTGCAATAGACCAGTCTCTGTTCTGTTTTGGTTATAAAGCATTGAATGAAACAGACAAAATTCCTGCTCTGATGTTGTTTGTATTTTAGTAGGGAAGAAAGACTAAAATTATAGAAACAAACAGATACATAAAATATAGTCAGAGAATGATAAATTTTGAAGAAAACATAAGTAGGTCATGAGATAAGAAGTAGCAGAGATGCTGTGGGAGAGAGAGGCTACAAGAGCTGAAACCTTGCGTGACGGAATGGGATGAAGGGATATATGGGTTAAAAACACCCAGGCAGAAGAAATACAGAGAAAAGAGGCTGCATGGAAAAATAAGACCAATATGGCTAAAGTAAACTGAGCAAGGCTGAGGGTGATAGTTTACAGCAGAATTATGGCCAGGCAGGAGCTTATAGAGGGTCTATCGGCCATGGTAAAAAAGTTCTCATGAAGAGTGATTTCTCTTCTTATGTATATGCCCAAATGACATTGCTGCCAAGAAATAAAATATTAGGAAACTAAATAATATTATTCATGGTGATGTTCAGAAACAGAGCACTGGAGAAGACGGTGTTTAATCCAGAAGCCTGGCATGTAAACAGTTAATTACAATGTGGTTGGCACTTACAGAATGTTATAGGAATGATCAAGGAGTGACTGGACATCCAGCTCTGCTTGAGATGTGAAAAGGTGCAAAGAACGTTGTTCCACCCTAAAAATGAGGGGAGGGAAGCTAAACAATCATCAAAATCATGATTTTTTTCATGCCACATCATTTCTCAAAGTAAACAAGGAAACCAAAGTTTGAGGGCTGTTCCTTCAATGACAGGCAAAACACAGAAACACTCTGGCCTTTGACAAAATACAGGAGAAAGAGTTTACTACCCTCCACACAGACTGGAGGGAATCACTTAGATTTTTTTATGAAGTTATAAGGGCCAAGTGTGAGTTACTGTGCTTGTTTAGGAGAGCTGGGGATCCCAGACACAAGGGGGAATTCATACTCATTTGTGAGCTATTGCCATGGACCTCCACTGAGTGCTCATAAGAACATTGGGGTCAGCATGATATCAGATAGAGTTCCCCTCAGTGGTGTAGGAGCGCTGCAGGCTAGCTGCCTGGCTATAGGGGACCAGGCACAATACCTCACCCACATATCCAGCCTTTATCATGTACAAAGTAAATATCTTAAGGTGCTGAGGAAAGGGCAAAAAACCCTCTGACCAATGGGGTGCTTGCTAAGAGCCATTGCTGCTGGTGAATAGGTCAAAGCAGAAGCCTCTACCCCTCTATCAACAAACATCTTGGGTCCAGGATCTTTTACAGATATCAAGCAGAGGTGTGCTCATTCAGGGAAGCAGAAAACTCTCTCCTGACCCACCATGAAACAGATAAAAGGTAGTGTTGAGCTATCATAGACATGAGGGGCAGCAACATTGGGCAAGACCCATGCACACAAGGTCTGCCTGAGATGGAGGCCGAGGTTGGCCCAGACCCACAAAGACCTACTGTTGAGTAACCTAGCAGTCTACCCTGGGGCCTGGGTCCGGAACACACAGGGATTTCCACTATGGTATGTCTGGGAAGGAGCGGATGAAAGCTAAAGGAGGAGCAGGAACACTGAAGAAAATCTGACTACACAGGCCCCATTCTAAATACAAAGTATTAGCAACCTGCTGCTAGAAGAATGTGAAGCTCATGGTTCCTTGCACATAGTGATGACAACAACAACAAAATGCATATCCAGATCAACTCCTGACTAGATTCACTCACCCACACACTAACAGCCTGTTTGGAAGAGAAATGTCCCAATATGTCATATTTACCTCAATGTGATAAAAATAGACTGAACTATATCCCAATGTTGGAACTATCCAACAAAAACTAGAAAAATATGGTTAAATATACCTGTTGGAAAGGTGAATAACATAAATGAAAAGCACCTGGGTAGCTCAGGCGGTTATGCGGCCAGCTTGGGCTCAGGTCATGATCTCATGGTTCATGAGTTCAAGCCCTGCATCGTGTTCTGTTCTCACAGCTAAGAGCCTGGAGCCTGCTTCGGATTCTCTTCGGATTCTCTCTCTCTCTCTCTCTCTCTCTCTCTCTCTCTCTTTCTGCCTCTCCCCACTCACAGTCTCTCTCTCTCTTTCTCTCTCTCTCAGAAACGAAATAAAACATTAAAAAAATTTTTAAAGAGTAGACTACTAAAGTACATAAAGGGAAATTTATAGGACTAAATGCTTATATTAGAAAAAAATATAAAGGTCTAACATTGATAATCACAGCTTCTGCCTTAAAAAAAGAGTGAACTAAACCTAAATTAAGCAGAAGAAAGGAAATTACAAAGAGCAGAGTCGAAATCAATGGAATACAAAACAAAAAAGCAATAACAAAAGTCCATGAAACCAAGAGCTGTTTCTTTGAGAAAGTTAATAAAATTGATAAACCTGTAGCCAGACTGATTAGGAACAAGAGATGATACAAATTACCAGTGTCAAGCATGAGAGAGGCAACATGATTACAGATTCTACAGATATTAAAAGAATTACAAGGGATATTCAAGAACACCTGTATGCCAATAAATTTGGCAATTTAGATGCAAAGGCAAACTCCTTGGAAGATACAAACTACCAAAGTTCACTGAAAAGAATTTAAATACACTAAATATCCCTGCTTCAATTTATAAAATTGATTTTATAGTTAAACATCTTTTCACAACTGAAACTCCACTCCCTAAAAGTCTTACTGGTGAGTTCTACCAAAGACTTAAGGGAGAAATAACACTATTTATATGCAAACTCTTCCAGAAAACTGAATAAATGTGAGCACATTCCAACTTATCTAATGAAGCTAGCCTTACCTTGGCTAGGATGGTTTAGCATTTATAAATCAATTAATTTTTTGGCATGGGAAAAAACAAGAAAAAAAATCCGTGTGACCATTTCAATAGATGCAGAACACTTTTGACAAAAGCCACTGTCCCTCCCTGACAAAAACTCTCGGCGAACTAGGAATAGAAGGGAACTTTCTTGACTTCATAAAGAACTTGGTCCAAAAAAATTTACAGATTAGGTCATATCTAATTGTCGAAGATTGAATGTTTTCCCTCTAAGATCAGGGTCAAAGGCAGGGGTACTGCTCTTACCATGCCTGCCCAGCATTGTACTGTACTAGCCAGTGCCATAAGGTGTGGAAAGTCATACAGATTGGAAGGGAAGAAGTGCAACTGCCATTTTTTTTTTAAATATATGATTGTTTATGTAGAACATCCTCTAGAATCTACAAAAATGGAAACTAGAACTAGCAAGCATGCTTAATAAGATTTCAAATACAAAATCAATATTCAAGATCTGATGTATTTTCTATATTGTAGCAGTAAAAATTGGAAATTAAATATCATTAACAATAGAATATAGATTTGTAAATATTTAGTAATAAATATGACAAAATAAGTGCAAAATCTAATTTCACTGAGTACTATAAAACATTGCTTAGAAAATTTTAAAGAGACTGTGTTAAATGAAGATACATATCACACTCGTAAGTCAGAAGAAGCAGTATTGTTAAGATGTCAAAAATAAATATTTTGGAATACTACTTGGCAATGAGAAAGAATGAAATCTGGCCATTTGCAGCAACATGGATGGAACTGGAGGGTATTCTGCTAAGTGAAATAAGTCATACAGAGAAAGACAGATACCATATGTTTTCACTCATATGTGGATCTTGAGAAACTTAACAGAAGACCATGGGGAAGAGGGAGGGAAAAAAAAGTTACAGAGAGGGGGAGAACTAAACCATAAGAGACTCTTAAGGACTGAGAACAAACTGAGGGTTGATGGGTGTGGGTGAGGGGGGAAAGTGGGTGATGGGCATGGAGGAGGGCACCTGTTGGGATGAGCACTGGGTATTGTATGGAAAACAATTGGACAATAAGTTATATTTAAAAAAATAAATAAATACTTTGCATAAATGCCTAGGCTGCTGAAAAAATAATATATAGCATGGTGGTAGGGGAGTGTGTGGAATGGCAGGAAATGTGAGGGCAAGGGATAAGAGTTGGAGGTAGGCAGGAAAATGTAGATTGGGGCTAGGACATTAAGGATTTTGTATGCCATGTGGAGGGTTTGGGCTTATTTCTAGTAAAAGTTGGAAGTTATTAATAGTTTTATCTGTTTTCAACTTTTAATTTTGAAGTAGTTTTAGATTTATAGAACAATGGCAAAAATAACAGTTTCCTTATACTCCTCATCCCACTTCTCCTAATATTAACATCTTACATAACCATAGTATAGTTATTGAGCACACTCAGTTAACATCAGTACAATATTATTAACCGAACTACAGACCTTATTCAAAACTCACCAGCTTTCATTAACAATGGTTGTGTGTTTGTTTTTTCTGTTCCAGGATCTTATGTGGGATCTCATATTGCATGTACTTGTCATTTTTCTTTGGTTCCACCATTCTGTAATAGTTTCTCAGTTTTTTCATTGATCGCCTTTAATGCACAGAAATAACATAATGAGAAGTTTTAAAAATAGATATCCTTATTTACAATGAAGAAGATTGGGGGAAGTTTAAGCTGGGGGCTGTGAAATCATAGTAGCTTGGAGACAGTTTCAGTAATTGAGTTAGTGGTGATATAGATTGAACCAAAGGATTGACAGTGACTATTTCAAGAAGAGAATAGTTTTGAGAAATATGCAGGAGGTAGAATTAACAATATGGGCCAACCATAGTTGATGTGAAGGAGTATGGGGTATGAGAGAGGGGAAATAATTGAAGATGACTTCTGATTTTTGGCTCTGATATTCTAGAAAAGTGGCAATAACTGCAAAAGCAATATAAGATATTATTCTTTGTCATTTTCTGTCTTCCTCTTACACAAACACAAACACACAGTTCTTCATACCTTGTTACCATTATCTTATTCCTATTCTTATAAGATATACTTTTCTGGAATACATTAAATATTCTGTTACTTATCTTGAAATAATCAGTTCTAATTCCAGGATGTGCCATATTATAAAAGAATAATCATTTTAAAAACTAAAATTTCCACAAAATGGTGGAAAAAATTTGAAGACAAACATATAGTATGATATGGATTATCACTCTCTTCACAGTGTTTAATCCTCACTCTTGGCAGCTGAGATTATGGAGATAAAGATCAAATTTTACCTGTATCAACCGAAGATAATATTCTACACTTATCTGGCTTCTTAAAGTGTTAATGCTGTATCTTTCATCAGCTGATGATCAGCTACAGGGTAGAGGATGAGGAAGATGTCGTTTTAGATGAACTGATCATCTTATAAGTCTGTAGGCTGTGAGAAGAAGGCCTTTTTAAACATGGTATGAAGCCAACTATTTCTGGCAGTAAAAGACTGATAAATTTGATGTAATAATTTTAAAACTTATAAAGAGCTGTATAAATTATGCATAAATTTAAAAAGCAAGAAGAATAAAGACACTTATTTACTATATAAATAACAGATGAAGGGTTGATACTGAAAATACATAAAGCTCTCCTTCAAATAAACACAAGACAAACAAACCCAGTCAGCGTCCACATTGCTTGCCTGCCCTCTGTCCTCACCTTGCTCCACTCGCTAGCATGGTCTCTGCATTTCAGCTACCTGGCTCTTCTTTCTCCTCAAGTATCCCATAGTTTTTCTGCCACAGAATCTTTGCACATTCTATTTCTTCTTTTTGGAAGTATTTTTCTTACACTTTTTCATCAAGGTAACTTCCCTTCACTTAATTAGTTCCTGCTTATTACCCTTCAGGTTTCCACTGCAGATTCACTTCTGCATAAAAGGCTTTCCCAACTCACAGTCTAGGAAAATGCTTTTGAGCTATCAGCATAAGGTCCCTTTTTTGGCCTGGCAATTACTCAGTATGTCATTGTACGTTCATTTGAATATGTTCTGTCTTTCGCACTGGCCTATTCTTGATTACCTTGCATCCTAAAATATCTGGCGCTTGCCTAGTATAGTATGTATATTTTATATTTGTAACATATAGATATATATGTACATACATAAGTGTGTTCATTACAGAATTGTTACTAACATTAAAAGGGAGGAGATTAGGGGCAGCTGGGTGGCTCAGTTGGTTGAACACCCTATTTCAGCTCAGGTCATGATCTCACAGTTCATGAGGTTGAGCCCCACATCAGGCTCTGTGCTGACAGCTCAGAGCCTGGAGCTTGCTTCAGATTCTGTGTCTCCCTTGCTCCCTGCCCCTCCCCCACTCATGCTCTGTCTCTCTCTATCTGTCTCTGTCTCTCTCTCTCAAAAATAAATAAACATTAAAAATTTAAAAACAAAGAGAGGAGACTAATCCAAATTTCCATAAATAGAAGACTATGAAAATATGTAATTGGAAAGTTGTAAAGTAAGCATCATAAAATCTGTGTTCTAAGACTGTCGCAACTACTTATTGGAAATGTAAGAATGAGCTTCAATTTAATGTCACATGAATGAAAATAAGAATTTTATCCAAATATAGCCACATTCTGATAAAGTAATAAATGCAAATGAAAACATTTTATAAATTCCAAACAACTGTACAAAGATAAAGAAATGTTTGGTTATTATTTATATCATTTTTATCACATCATTGTTAGTGGAACCAATTTAGGGATGGATTGAGAGTATACCCAATATTTTGTAGGTTCTTCTTAATAGCTTTTTTCACCATTGTTGAAATTTTATGTATATATTCTTTCTATTTGGAATTGAAACTATACAGAATTGTTGCCTTAATCCGAAAACCAAAGAGAGAGAGAGAGAAAAAAAAATGGTATCAAAATTATTATTATTCCTTTCTCTTTTGCATCTAAGAGACTGAAATTTCCTGGATCTTGTAGTGAATTAAATGACTTACAGTTTTTTTTTTTATATGTGCCTTTGTGTTTGAAAACCGTGAGTTTTTGGTTTTCTGTGGCCCTGGCAGTCAAGTCTGTGCCAGATTTGAATCCTACCTCTGTCATTTACTAATAGTATGAATTTGAGCAATGCATTTAATTTCACTTAACCAGTTTCTTAATTGAAAATGAGAATCATAATAGCTCCTCTGTACAGTGTTGTTATGAAATGTAAATGCAAAAATAAAATGACTTACAATAGGTGCTAGATTAAATGTTAGGTCCATGTCAGGCTTAGTCACAAATGAGAGGCTCATACTGGCTTTAGATGATTAAAAAAATAGTTGACTGAAAATTACTCAGTTGAATTCATTTGATGGCTGCTAATCAACCATTTTAGCCATTATATTCTTTTTAAGAAGAAATTACATCTTACTGCTTTTTTATTATAATTAAATGAATTTTTTCTATAGTTTCAATTCCTAAGTAGGTAATTATAATTAGACTGGACCTTGTAACAGTGTTTATATATAAAGACCGTCTTTATATAGAAGAATTTGTTGCAAATGATGATATTTTTGGCAAACTACATTGATGATGAGTCAAATACAAAAAATACTTTTTATATACCACCTCTCAGATGATTGCTGAAAATCATGTTTGCAAAGAATGCTAAATGTCTGCATAGGCTGAAAATGCCTTGTGTTACTATATTCTCACAAGTATGGAAGCAAACGTCATGTGCCTTTTGGCAAACAAAAAAAAAAATTTGAGGAGAAAGCAATTATCAATACTGGACTTGTGATTCATTAATAAATTAAATAAGAAAAAAAGTTAAATTAAATTCAGCTTTTGTAGAAACAATCAAATCTTTCTTATCTGCAATGGAAGCCTACCTTATTTTGTTAATTATGAGTTCACTAATTATAAAATTCAATATTGATTAGTGATTTTTTTCAAGAAAAATAATCCATCATATCAAATGTATTGATCAATTTTAAAATATGCCCTGACTTCAGACAATAGTAAAATATAGAAGCTACATACATTTTAAAATTGTAGAAATATGGTACATTGTATCTGAACTGGAGGAACTTGAAAGAATGAAATTCATTCCAAGAATAAACTTCTTAGTTTATTATTGGGAATAAAATGAAGATACGGATCACTTTTGGGGTACAATGATTCTTATTAACTCCACGAATCTTCTTTCGCTGTACTTCACCCCCATTTGCAAATTAACAGAATTAGAAAAATAGGAAAATTCCACTCCCCAGTTACAGTCATATTGTCAGCAGTATTATTGGGAAAAAGGTAAAAGAAAACCAACAAATATTAGATGTTCTCCAACAATCACATCAAAGAGTATTGCAGTTACAACCCACCAGACTCATGTTTTACAGAAAGGGTTACACATCAGAACTACTGAGATGATACATCATAACGCAAATACATTAGCTTGTAATGAATAAAGTAGAACTTCTAGGAGTGGATATGTGTATTTTTTTAAATCTCCACTTTGAATTCTGACACAGGGGAGATCTTACAAACACTATGGTGAATAGATTGGGAGATCTTTGAGAATGGAATCTGCCTATGCATTCTCTTATCTCCAGAGAAGTCCTGGCTCATGTTTAAAGTTGGTAAATGTGTGTTGAAGAATAAATATATGAATGGAGTGTGCTAAAGTCCTTATGTGATTTAAAATCACTGGAAGAGGTTATAAAATTCCTCAGTATAAATTGAGGCAATTTGGTCAATATACATAAGTTAGAAAATATATCATAGGGAATAAAGAAAGATGGTGTTATCCAAAAATATTTCACTGAGTTCTCCTTGAGGTAACTGATTTCAAGGCCCTATATAGATTTTACTTTTAATCCCATTTTACTTAATAAGAAAAATAAGACTCAAACTGATTAGTTTCAGAGATAAAAAAAAAATCATTTAGAATATCATAAAGAATATCATTTAACTTAAATTTATACATTTATACAGAGAACTTCATTTTTATAACTGCTGAGTGACCCGAAAGGGTGAAAGTGTTTTTAATTCCAGTTATTAAAACAAGGAAGGAAGGAAGGAAGGAAGGAAGGAAGGAAGGAAGGAAGGAAGGAAGGAAGGAAGGAAGGGGGTTGGAGGAAGGAGGAAGGCAGGATTTTAATTTATTTTTTATGCTAACATTTATATAGAACTCTATGAATGGTCACTCTCCGAGGCAAATAAATTTGTATCTTCTCTTATTCAACCAACATTTTATATTGACAAAATGGATGTCAAATATAGCCTTGATAGGTTGCATTGTAGGCCCATTCAAGTATGTACCCAACCATGGTTGTGTTTTGACTCAACCAGCTTCAGTTTCTTTTAGGTGTGTGGACTGTTCCTTCTCTCTTTAGTGGATCAACGTATTTTTGCCAAATGTTGGCAGTAGATAGTCTCCAATTAAGCTTTTCCCTATGGAAATCTATGTCTGTCTTTTCTTTGTCAAGCAAAATTTTAAGGGTACCAATATTATTTGCTCGCTATGGTGAAAAGCATATTAGACAATGAGTTAGAGACCTGGGACTTATATTTTTTTAAGGGAGTGGTGTATGCTTTCTTGACAACTGTGAACGATAGAGGGTTTCATATTATAAGTGGGATGCATGTCTAAGACTTCCAGGCTGCTGCTCTCCCAGTCTCTTCCTTGAGAAAATTAACACAATGATTTTGGTACTCTTTCTTGCTAAGTCTCAAAATCTTTCTCAAAATAGAGTTCCAGGATGAAGCAGGCTCCAGGCTCTGAGCTATCAGCACAGAGCCCGACACAAGACTTAAACTCATGAACCATGAAATCATGATCTGAGCCCAACCTGGCCACTTAACTGACTGAGTCACCCAGGCGTCCCTTGTGTGGCTTTTATTGCAAATTCTGATGATTCCTGTTTTTATTTTATAGGGAATTTTCAGTTATTCTTGCTTATATGTGTAGTAGGATGGATAATACCAAATGATAAATAATCTAAAAATAACACATTTGCATGTATATTAATAACAACTGTTTCTAATACTTGATTAGTTTGTGTTGTTACTAACAGAGGTTAATAGGAAGTAACATAGTTGGTTTGAGGAAATCACAGAGTATATACTAAAACAAATCTATATGCTAAATAATGATTTATATATGACTTCAAAGCTTTATTTCTAAATAATGAAGATTAAAAGAGACAATTTTCATATTTGACAAATGTAATACTTAAACTGAATTTTTTATCTCAACTTCTGTTATATGTAACTTTATAACTTTTGTGATAGATCAATCAATAGTGGCCTTATTTCCTACAATAATGAAACAAACTTCTGACCAATGTTTATGCCTAAATCCATTGGAAGCGTAACTGTAAATTCATATAGCTTTTATAAATGTTGAATTCACAAACGTGAGTAGGTTCTATCATTTTTACTGAAACTTCAATCTCAATCTGTTATGGTCTAAGAAACATTCATCCCTGATGCTATCTTTCAGATTTATTTGAAATCATATTACCTGTCTTATGCTTGAAAATAATGTCCCTGCTAATTATTAATTTATTTTGTATGTGCTGGTTGGCTTAAAATTAATCATAATTAAATGTATTTGGTGTTTATGTGCATGTCATTAGTATAGTACTTCTAAACTTACACTTTGTCATCCTTCATTAACTGCCCAATTAATTACATAGAGGTACTTATCATCTATGTTTCAAACACTCTGTAAAACAGATTATAATAATGTGTAAGTATTGAGAATATTATACCTAGAATGTCTAAAATCTAGAATAATACCTGGACCAATTATAATTACTGACCTTTTCAAATGGAATTTATTTTACCTTGATTCCTCCTGAATTTACTTTTGATTTTATTTCTAATCTCTTGCTCTTAAAGACTAACATATAAGATCTCTCAGATCTCTTAACTCTTAGTAAGACTTATTAAATGAGTTACAAGTTATTAAGGGGTTCCTGGCTGGCTCAGTCAGTAGAGCATCTGACCCTTATTCTCAGGGTTGTTAGTTCAAGCCCCACATTGGGCATAGAGCCTTACTTTAAAAATAAATATATAAAAATTAAAATTTAAATAAAAAATTTAAAAAGCTAAAAAAAAAAAAAGAAAAGAAAAACAAAAGAAAAAATTGGGCACCTGGCTGGCTTGATTAGTAGAACACATGATTCTTGGTCTCAGGATCATGAGTTCGTGCTCCACGTTGGATGTAGAGATTACTTAAAAACAAGAAGGAGTTAAGAGTTATTAACTTTTTTTGCTTTATATGGTATGTCTTTATATGTGCTTATAATTTATATTTGATCCAGTTTTAAATATTTTTGAAGTAAGCATATATGCATACACAATGTAGTTAAAATGAAATTAAAACAACAGAGATCATAAATCATATAGTAGAGATTAGAAATTGTACAGCTAGAAACCAGAATGAAATTTAGTGAATGAAATAATTGCTGAAACTTAGTATTTGATTTGGCCAGGAGTTTTCTGACTGTCAAGGAAAAGAACAAAAACATTTTCACTTTTCCAGTGTAATGAGAGACAAAGTGCTATCAAAGCTTTAGATACCAGAATAGCTCTTTTCTGTGGCCAGAAATTCCATATGTAGGCCTTTCATATTCTTTTTCACTCATTCACCAATTTACATATTATCAGCTTTTTGAAAACCTTGTATTATTTACTCAGTGAGGAATTATCTTTTCCCTGAATTATACATTGATAATTATAAAAGTATAGCTGTCACTAATTTGAGTGTTATGTGAAAGGCAAATAGCAGGCATTGAATTTTCTCCAATCCTAGCAATAGTCCTGCAAGGTTCATGCTATTTTGCCCCCTTTACAGATGACAAAACTGAGACTAGGAAAAGCTAAATAATTTGTACAAGGTCAAATAGCTAATAAGGGCAGTTTGTTAGCTGAATCCCAATAGCAATTTTTAATTTGAGGATTTCTTCATGGACATGTTCACTAAAAAAAAAAAAAAAAATCCATAGTTGTGTAATAAGTCCATAAATTTTATTCACAGTTATTCCCAAAGGGAAGTTATATGAAACCCAGAGACATTTAAATATTACTGTGATTTCTTACAGCCTGTGAACTTATGAATCAAGGCATCTTGGCCCTGGTCAGCTCCATTGGCTGCACATCGGCAGGTTCCCTCCAGTCTCTGGCAGATGCCATGCATATCCCCCACCTCTTCATACAGCGCTCAACAGCTGGGACCCCGAGGAGTGGCTGTGGACTCACCCGGAGCAACAGGAATGATGACTACACTCTCTCTGTTCGCCCACCTGTCTACTTAAATGACGTTATCCTGAGAGTGGTAACAGAATATGCCTGGCAGAAATTCATCATATTCTATGATAGTGAATATGGTAAGTGATTGGGAGTTGCGTGAGTTTTGTATGCTGGTATTTGCATGGCAAGCAACTTAATTAAATCTTGAAAAACTTCAAGGAACTTATCCATTGTTATCTGGTTTTTTGTTGTTGTTGTTGTTGTTGTTGTTCTGTCATAATCTTAAAAAATCTAGCAGGAAGAACAAAAAGTTTTCTTAAGGCTTTCAGTTCAGTCGTTTATATTAAATCACTTTGAAGTCAAATTAAAAAATACCTCTTCCTAATGCTCAGTTTATAAATGTTTCTGAATGTTTCTAAAGGCAGTCTAACTCTAATATATCTTGATTTTTTTCAAAGAATGAGAAGTCATAAAGACAATAATGTCTTTCTCCCTTTACAAAAAACATTTATATCTTTATGTAATAATAAAACACCATTTTGGACAGATCCTGGAACATTGAAAATAAATGCCTGTTTGTATTTCTTGGTTCCAAAAAATCCAAAATCTGACACATCTTGCTTACATGCTTACACTCTTTGGAGTCACTGAGACTATATTGCTTTATAGTTCTCATGGCATATTGTCTACAATATGAAATTCCACAAAATGCCCAGTGGTATAAAGACAATTTATATAACCTCCCAAGATGAAACAAAGCATTTGCACTAAATTTCCTGCAATTCAAGGAGAAGATACTTTGTCTCAGTATTTTTACTTGTGTTACATTAAGAAAAGTAAGTAAAAGTGATAGCTATATTTTTTTCCTGAATGAATGTTTTCTAACTGACTGAACCCAAGGGTGTTCAAATGTAGTTTCTCTCCAATTTTTATCATTAGGGGGAATAGAGATGGATATAATCAAATGAGATAAAGCTAGCAGGTCTTCACGAAGAATATATGTTTGAAACATGTTTCTTTAGAGATTTGCCTTAAAGAAGAGTCTCGGAAGATTGTCTTCCATTCAGTATGGATGGATCTAGTTTTTATTTTTTTATGTTAAAAAATCAAGACGATTTCACCCTCTATAGCGCAACTTATTTTTTCTTAGCAAATAAATAAACAAACACTTAAAAATAATGGTTGTCTTGTCATCATCTACCCAGAATTGTCAACGATATTGGAGAAGTTAAACAAGAGCAAGCCAGAAAGTGGCATCAATAGAAATGTGCACAAACAGGATGGCAGAAATCTGGAAAGCATCAAATAAAGCTCCTGTGGAGGAAGAGCAAGTGGCAGTTACATTTAGCCCTAAATATTCAAAGGTCTCATGGGGTTTTGGCAGCCAGAGCAGAATTAAACTTGACGGGTAGATTTCAGCCAGAAGTCTGTGGCACTCTCTAGAAGCAGACTTGTCTCCAGGACGGAAATCCTTATTTTTGTTGCTTAGTTCGTATTATTTAGGGATCACAGAACAAAGACCAAAACTGAAATGAATAAAATAAACAAAAAGAAAGTAAAACATAATTGGCTCATCAGTAAAAGTAAAGATAGGACACAAGTTTGAAATTCCCTGACAGGATTCCTTAGTGGACACAGTAAACTCTACCTCTGGAAACAATATGTTGAGTATGCCTTTGTCAGTTTTTTTCCAGTGAGGTTATCTATTATTTTTATGACCTTTCAAATGGTGTTCTTATGATCTCCGTTCAAGCATAACTTGAAATAATTGATTTTTAAACTGTGAATCTTTCTTGGCACGGGGAGTGGGGGACATTTTTTAGTTAGTCCTGTCAGAATAGTTCAGTAATATAAAGAACAGAAAAGTGATTTTTGATGAAAGTTTTTTACAACATTAAAATGAGATTTTTACTCTCTCATTATAACTATCCATGAGGAAAGAAAATCCCTTGCCATCTTGTTTCCAAGTCCTTACATGGATTACAGTTAGGAAATTCTTCTAAGAGAAGACATTTTTATTACTGATAAGGTAAATGTTTTTGAAAATGTACACTAAATTCATAGTCATAGAGAATCGTTTACATACATTTGAAGTCCCTTATTCTCTTTTCCACTATTTTCCTTTGAGTAAATAAGATGGCTATAAATGCAATGTATGATTGAGTCCTCTGTTAGAAGCAGGTTTGTTTTAGAAATAATAATACTAAAAAAAAAAAGTATTTTCTTTTACTCTGATGATACACTTGCTTTTGACTTACTTTTTAATTTAATAATTCATGAAAAATCACCCTGCTTGTATCCTTAAAATTATTTCCAGTAATACTCTTGTTTAATAAAAGAAAATTTCACTTTGATAATCACAATAAATCTTGCTGGTAAAGAACTGGGCTAGAGTCCAAAATAAACATCAAGCTATCCAAATACCTTCTACCTTGAAGAGGGCTACATGTATTTACATATCCATTCATCAATGTCATCATTTTAAGTTCAAACATTGGAATTATACTTGACTTTTATCTTGGTTATCAGGAATTGCTTTCATTAAGGAATGGATTAAGCATCATCTGTGGATGAAATAAGTCAGCCTACTGGAGCCAAATGTCATTGAAGATGTATTTTGCTTATAAAAATATACTTGAAAAATAAGAAAAAAAAGAATAGGCTTCTATATCCAGTTAATTAGAGAAACACTTTTTTCAAAAGCAGTTAATTATGATTAAGGGCACAGTATAAAAGGCTACTTTAAATTCCTTAACAAAGAAAATTCAAGTCTTTGATTCTAAGTAAATGGATGAAACTGGAAAAAAACAATGTGGAAACTTTATTTGAATGGATTGATTCAAGACATTTTTAAAAGGCTTGAAAGAGTTTAGGAAGTGTTGAGCTTTTTAAAAACTGTGTCATTTAAGAAATATTCATTGCTCACTTAGTGCAATGCAAAATATGAGATAAAAAGTTTTACAGAATGTAGTCTTAGCCTTTAAGAAGCTTACAATTAACAAAAGAGGTAAAATATTTATGACCCTTTTAATCGAAAAAATAGTGTGTTAAGTCTCGTGAATGGTGTAAAGTGAATGCAAATGATGTGTAATGAAGAAGGTGTTGAATTTTTGGTAGCAGTGATCAAAGAAGGCTTTACGGGTGGACTTTAACCTTGAATGTTGCCTCAAAATCCTAGCTAACTTTCACAGTGTATGAGAGACAGTCACTCAAACAGAAAGTGTGAACAAGTATTCCAGCAAGAAAAATTTTAAAAATATTATCTCTGAGTGTTTAATTGGCCAGGCCCTAAACTTAAGTATTTTACATTAGCTCATGTAATCTCAAAAGCTCTATGAAGTTGGTAATACTATTATCACAATTTTACAAATAGGAAAACAGGGAGGAAAAACTGAGTAACTTGCTCACAAAACACAACTAAGGTAGTATCTGAGCTGAAATTTAATGAACTATTACCCAAGAATATAATTAATAGGGCTAATCTTACAGAGAGCATTTATTATACCCAGGGTCTATTCCAAGTGCCTTGCATGTATCATCTCATTTAAGCCTCATAGCTGCCCAGCAGCCTGCTGCGGTAGATAATGACGGTGATGGTGATGATGATGATGATTTTTGCAAATAAAAAGAACATCAGGTAACTTGCAAATAAGTCGAGAAGCCTGAATTCAAACAATGATAGTCTCATACGTAGTCCTTGCTTTCAACCATTAAGAATATTGTGATGCTGTAGAAATAAGGATAAGATTAATTTCTGACAAACTGTAATTTTTTTTAAAAATTACAAAAGAAATACATAGAATCATCGTTATTAAAGAGAGACAATGACATCAAGCCTGCAGATCTTTAACATATTAGTATCATTCAAGGAAAAAATACTGTATGTCAGTTGGAAGATTTGGTTATCATTGGAAGTATGGAAACAGGACAGCCATTGGGCCAAAGTAGCTGATTCATCAGCACAAACAGGTACTTGCCTGCAAAATAACCTTCCTTCCTTTCAGATTTGCCAACAAAATGCCAAGTTTATTTGAGAGACCAATACTTCCAGTTGAAAAACTACATTTTTCAGGCTCTCTTACCTCTTGGGGCTGTTATATAATATGGTCAAGAACTACAAGGCATCTGAGATTTTACCCTACTTACAAGCTAACTTGTGTGAGCTTGCATCAATTTCATGGGTACTGGCAGTAAGCACTATACTCCTTTAGAGAGAAAGAGGACTTTAATACTCATAGTGAAGCAGGCAGCATGAGCCTCAAGTTAATGTTGGTTCCTCTTGACCTCATGTCCCACAGGGCTATGTGGAGCCACTCAGGCGGATGCTATACATGAAACAGGCTCATATGACAGCTAAGAAACCCCTGGCTTAGGGAATATGTGTCTTTTATGATGGGCTTCTAAGTAAACATGCTCGGTATATGTCCCAAAAAAAAGACACTATCTTCATTGTAAATAAACCTGTCTTATCTAGGGAGAGCTGCTCCTTCCATAATGCACAATAAGACATGAAACCTATGGAAATTGTCTACCGAAAATATTCATTCTTTGCTTCTACAACATTGTTGACTTCTGGCAAATTTCCCCCTAAATATGCCAGTCCTAAGACCACTCTGGTTAATCTTACTGACAGGAAATAGGATCAAATCTATTCAATTTGTCTCCTCTGCATTTATTTAAAGATACTATAAACAAGATTTTAATGAGCAAGATTGATCTCAACTATGCCCCTCAGGGTCCAGGACTTAAATAAATCCCATGAACTGTCAAGACTCTACTTTAAAAAGTCACAGAGCTTCCTCCTTAAATTTCTGCATAAACCATTTTACTTGGCCAGAGGCTTTGATCCAAGTAAATAGGATTTATTTGTGATTGCAAAGAGTCTGCCTGTCTCACAAGGAGAAATTCTGTCATGTATAACTACCATGGCCAGTGGTTTAGGCTGACCTGACTGACTTCTAAGGATGAAGTGGTACCATTGATCACTTCAGTGAAATTTAGGGGAAAAAAATTCTAATTGGACGGCTCTGATCATAGGGAAAACTACCTGTAGGTATACTTCAGTAACAAGTCCGGTATGGCTCCATATGGCTCCCCCATATTACTAAAAGTAGCCTCACTTTAGAGATATCTCAATAAAGTACTACATTTTCTGCTGCTGGCATTTACTTAAACAAGTTCTCATTGCCACTCCTAATGAGTGACTCATGTCTTCAGGAAGGAGGTAATGTTCATATAAGAACAATAGTTCTGGAAGTGTATATGACGTTCCTGGTGTGGGAGTAGGGATGGAGAGATGGAGGTTAGAAAAGAGAGGAAGGAAGTGTTACTTACATTGCTGGGACCCCTGAGTGAGACATACATCAGTAGGGCCTTCAATATGACTTCTTGCCAACTAGTAGTTCTGAGTTCTCAATTCATATACAATATTTGAGTCCAGCTCTGGTTTAGGAGGCACAGCCTGAGGGCAGTCAATCTATTCTGTCTTTATTGTCTATCTCAAGGGTTAGGAACCTACTCTTGGGCCTGAAACTTCTTTTTGTAAATAAAGTTTTATTGGAACACAACATGTTCATTTGTTTACATGTTCTCTATGTCTGCTTTTGAGCTACAATAGCAGAGTTGAGCAGTTGCAATAGAAACAAAACCCAAAAGCCTAAAATATTACAATCTGGCCCTTTTAAGAAATTGTTTACCAATCTCTGTTCTATGGCATTAAAACTAATATTGAGGATACAAATTAGAAAGTAGGTGCATCTCTGAATCAGGGTAGAATGGAAAAGAACACAAGATAACCTTTCATGATAACACAAATATTCAATATCTTGTTTTTAGTGGTAGTTACAGGGCAATACAATAAATTCCCCTTGAACTACACAGGTAAGGTCTGTTTGTTTTATTGTATATAAATTATATCTCAACCAAAACTTAGAAGACAAACTAATTCATCAGATATTTGAAGAAGAAAAAAGGAAAAAGGGGTAAAAGCAACAGTTTTAAACTAAATAGCATAACTGAATCATGATCATTTAGAGATTATGGAGTCATAAAAAAAATTCATTTAGAATTGAATGTAGTAGACTCCTAGAACCTGAATTTTATAATAGATCAAAATGACTAGAAGAGCTTTTTAATCATCAGAAAACCTGAGTCCCATCACAGGCTCCTGGAATCAGAATTGTTGCAGGGTGCCTGGGTGGCTCAGTTTGGCTCGGTCATGATCTCATTGCTCATGGGTTCAAGCCCCATATTGGGATTTCTGCTGCCAGCACAGAGTCCACTTCAGATCCTCTGACTACCCCCTCCCAAAAATATATAAACACTAAAAAAAAAAAAATTGTTGCAAGGTATGCATCAGCAACATAAGTATTTTAATACTCTCCAGGAGGTTCCAATACTGTCAGCTTTGTTCCTCCAGAAGGCATTTGGAAGCAAGAAATTTCAGTAGACCTCTTCTTCAGCATCTTTGATTCATAGCATTGTTTCCCCTTCCAGAATATTCCAAGGGAGAAAGAACGCATTATATTTTGAAGGAGCCTATTTCACATTTGTACAATGGGTATTTCTAGCTGTCAAAAAAACTTTCTTTATGTGAAACTTAAAACACTAATATTGGACAAAATGATCCATTTTGGATAATATAAAATGAGAATGATTTTGCTGAAAATCATTTATCAATAAATGAAGAAAATGAATATGCCCCCTGAACCCTTCTTAGTATTCTACTGCATAAGTACCATTTTCAACATGAGCAATTTCCCAATTTCAATGTGTTGTGCTTTTCAAATATTCCACTTTTCTAAATGTCTTTATCCCTATCTATTTTGTTTTTTAATACCTTTGTATATGCTCTGATACATTTACTTTTTGTACAATACACCAACTGCTATCTATTGCCTAAGAAAGCAGAGTGAATCCTCTCTTTTTTAGCAAAACAAAACAAAACAAAACACACACTTGTACTTTGTGGTTTTTTAATAATTTCTTTTTTAAAAAAAATTTAATCTTTATCACTTAAAGATAATGGTATCACTTTTCATTTTCTTCACTTATTGGTAAATGTTTTGCAGCAAATTACCCTTCTAATTTTGCATCTCAATTTGCTTAGATTTCAACCAAATCTCCAGGAGGAAGTTTGGTCAATTAGGTGGAATATGATATTAAGGAAGGCTCATTAAAAGCAATTGGTAGTAGTCCAGGGTAGGCTCACTATCAGAGAGGTGTATGCAAGGAATTAGTTGAATGAACTAGCCAATGGCTAGATTCCAGAATCAAGGAACTGACAATATACAGAAACCATAAAGTTATAGAAAGCTATAGAAGTAGGTAGTTCTTAAAGTAGAATAAAAGCAGATATATTGCTTTAATGGGAGGATTCCATTCTGAGAGTATTGATGAGAGAAAAGTTGAATTTCATAGCCGGGAGGACTGAATAGAACTGATTTACCAGAGTGACATATGGAGTGAAATTGAAGGGTGCTTCAGTGAATGAACTACTTGAGTTCCTTAATATCCTTTACCTAAAACAATATTGGTCCCACAGCCCAATACTGGATTTGATCTATTGATAGTTCTATTAGATGGATCAAGTTATGAAGACTAGAAGTGTAATACAATGACAGGGATCTAAGCAGCTTTTTACAGCAATGACATGGAGACATGAACTTATTGAAAGTAATTAGATATTTTACCATAATCTATTACATAATCTCTACTTCAGTTTATGTATTGGTTTCATTCATAAGCAAGAGAGATGGCATTAGTGACTCCAAGCATATCCTTACATATTATTACACTAAAGAAAGACCCTTTCCCTGCTTTGTCTGTATAGCAAATATCATACATGTAGGTATGTATCTATGCATCAAATCTCAGGCCATGTTTGGGTCCATTGCTCTTCCCTTAATCAAATAATTTGGTCGGGCATTTGGTGGACTCTCTGTCACCATCCTGAATTATGTGATGGGTGAATTACCTCTGGGTGAAGGGTAGGCATATAGGGACCCATGTTCTTCTTTTTCCAGTTAAGGGAACCTTGCTTATAAGAAAAAAAAATACTTAGTTAAGCATTAATTAGATCATTTTATTTTAATTAAGTTAAATTTTAAATTTTAATTTAATATTAAATTGACATATATGAAATATTTTAAAACTATAAGTACTTGTCTTTATAATTCAACATTTAAAATTATTTCTAAAACACACACCTATTAATTCTACTTTGAATTTGTTTTTGTTTGTTGATTTTGGTTAGCTGGAACTTATTTATGTTTTCAACCTTTCTGACATTTTCCTTAGTGCCAGGATAGTATATTCTCTTTTACAATAAGTTTTTTGGCCATATGTAAATTTCTGCTCTAATTTGTTAAACTGAGTACTTCTGAAAATCAGAGACCTTAAAGTGCATAATAGGTGTTGATAAAATATCTTAGAATGGAAATGATTAAATGAAATATACATTTTTCTCTTTATATAGAAATAAAATATTTTAACACCCATCGACACAAAAGCAAAGAAAAAAAAAGAAAAACAAAACTCAACTCTAAGGATTACTAAATGAGTTACTTATGGGCTCTCCTGAATTCTGAAAACATTAGTTTAATGATTCCAAATTAAGGGTCAATACATAATCGAGTGACCTGAGGTACTTACACACTACCATTAAGTACATCAGTGTATCACCCTTTCCTTACAATTACATTGCCATATGTTAAGCCCCTTTGAAATGAACACTGGCTGATCATCCTCATGAATGCATTCCAAGGAATAACATTTATTCCATGCATCTTGATGTAGGCTTAATCAAGGCCCGTAAAATGGACACATTCCTCTTAATTGATTGCAAATGTTTATAATTACCCTGAGAGTTTTTTTCAAATGTCTAATGACTATAATATTATTAACTATCTCTCTAGACAGTCTTAAAGCTGTTTATTGCTCATTTGGCCACTTTCCAACTTTCAGTTCTCTCATTTACTTCAATGTGCGTCAATAAGCGTATAATTAATCCAAGCATCTTATTGAACTATTTCTTTTCCTTTAGTACGTATTATGCCGAGTAGTTAAAAATGATATATTGAACTACTTTGGATTTGTTCTTAGTCAAATGTCCTTATTGATCAGCATTACTGTAAAGATGACTCTCATACTAAAACACTATGATCTAATGCTAAAATAGTAAGTTCTCATTAAATAGAAAATCTTAGTGATGGGCCACTGTTGCTAGACTGTCACCTCAAAATCTCAGACGGCATATTATCTTTTTTTTTTTCCTAAATACACTACAAATGGCAAGGAAATACTCATTGGAGACTTAAACTCCCTTTGAAGTAAGGGTTCTTCTAAATAAGAATTTTTAGATCACTCAGTGGTTGAAAGACTTATTTTCTCAGGAAATGAAGCATTTTGTACAGTATGCTTTGCTATCTATTCATATGTTGGGAAAAGGCATTCAGCTCAATGATGTAGCTCACATATCTGGCGACATGACATATTCCTTTTTATCTAAAAAAAAAAAAGTCACAAGATTCTACATAGTAATTTTAATGCTCAGAATTCTGTCATCATTTCAGAAACTCCAGGATTGGCTGAATGCAGTGCTAGTCTCCTGCTCCAAGTGAGGTCTTCAATGCATTAAGTCGTCAAAATGATTAAATATGCCTAATCTACTCAAATGAGGGAGAGAGATGAGTAGAGGAGAAAAAAAAAATCAGAGACTTAGTGACAAATCTCTTTTCCTACCAAATTCAGTATTTTAAATTGGATATTTGAATATAATGATCTTGAGGAATACCATCTGATATATTCCAGATAATGTCACTAAATTTAGTTAAATCGCAACTATAGTTTGGAAAATGAGTAGTCAAGTGAGATTCTTCTATCTACTGTAGGGCCTGTGTTATCATCAGATGGTATAATAACAAACTCCTTGAGGGCAAGGACTGTTTTTTGTCTTGCTCAAACATTCTTTCAGGTGCTTGGCACATAAGAATTGATTCTAAAAGGGATGTATTTGGATGCTGACCACTGGTTTGCAATGTACAACAGGATATCATACTAATGGTTTGGCGGTCAGTTTGGACATGTATTTATACATTAGATTCTAATATAGCCTGGGATTTCTCTATCCTAATCTAATTAAATTTAAACCATTTTTAATATAGAGATTACATTTAATCTCACATTAGTAACCAGGATAAAGTCATTATTTTACATAATTTAATAAAATAAATAATTGAGCTTCAATCAGCCACTACCTCTTGGAGAGTTTTTGTGGGAAATGGTCTGAATAGGTTACACAATTCAGATGTCAGAGAAGTTGACAGTTGCTATAATGTCAACTTCTGAGGATGTTACCTCGGTCAACTTTTAGTCCTTATAAAGATTTCCTTTTTTCATTTTTTTTCACAGAAAAATATAGCAGAAGAAAGTTAAGAACAAATGGGACTTTTGACTGGGTTAATAAAGTCTTGATAATGAAAATGTACCTTGCTTAGAAATTTGTGCTTAATAAACTGCTTTAATATTTCACAAAGCCCTATTTCCTTTTATCAGAACAACCCAGTGATTTGTTTAAACATGTTTCTTTTCATCAGTAAGGTGTAGTTAGTTGCTATTAACCCTATGTTTCCATTCCTGGCTTCCATTTCTTTTATTGGCATTAATTACACTGAATCCTAATTACCTGTGTAAGTTATCCTTTGCTCCACTAAACTGGATGTATATCACAGATAGGAACTGTGTTTTTACCTTCATCACCAAACTATCATATATTTACAAAAAAGGTTTTATATTAGTCAATACCCTTTCTCTTGAAAGGGACAAGAATTCACTTCAAACTAAGTGAAAAAAAAGAAAAAAAATTTTTTTTCATTGACTCATGTAGTTGAGAAGTCTAAGGAACAGCTGCCTTGCCTCTGTTTTACCTCACACATTGGCTTCTTTCTCAGCTTCTCTCTAAACAACACTGGCTGCGCAGTCCCAAAAGTACATCATACCACGTGTGATATAAAAAAGAGATTTTTTTTTCATTATCCATGTATCAAATTTCAGTCCTCATTTGAATCCTGTGACTATCCAGGGATGTGGTGAGCTCAAATTGACCATCCTGGGATACATGGCCATCCAGTAATAGAATATAGAACACAATAGAATGTTGAATACAAGGGATGGGGACAGGTTTGTTTCTTAAATGAAAAATGAAGTCTTGTTATTTGTAATAAAGGAGAAGAAATACTGGGAAGCTAAAAACAACAGACATCAACTATGAAATTAGTTCCAAGTCCATAGGGTAGGTGGGCATAAAAGTAAGGATCCGAACCTGGTTGTCTGACATCAAGTGTACTGTGTTTTCCATAGATAATTGTTTCAAAGAAGAAAGATGCAATGGTTTATAAGGGCAAATTACTTATAATGTCAAATTAGCCTGAAAACCAAAACAATAAATGCAAGGAAAATTCCTGGATACATTCTGTCCTGTGCCATCCAACCCCCCCACCCCTTCAGAACTGAAGCACATATTCCCCAATCTGTGAGAGCACTGACAGCTCAGTACCCTCCCAGGAATTGCCCTCAGCTGAGGAGAAACACCAAATCGAAGCCCATGAAGGACGATCAAGTTTCTCCTTCCACTGGCCCTAACGTGAGAGAACTCTGAGGGCATCCCACTTCCAGGGGTCTGGGCAGATTCGGTTGAGCAGTATCCCCACTCTCCCTCTGCTAACTCTTGCTCCCTTTCCTGGCTACAGAAGCGTTATTCCTGCAGGCTGTTCTTAATAAACATCCTGTTCTTCCATCTTTACCTCAGAGTTTGCTTCCCTGGAAAACTCAATCTTCTATAGCTTAGTACATTTTTCTTAGGCCTGAAAGACAGCTAGTTAGATTCATTAATAACTGAAACCAATTCAGTGTTATTGGGAAGGGTATTCGTGTCTGTTATATTTCTTGATATTTTTATTTAAAATTTGCCTCTATTTAGGGGCACCTGGGTGGCTCAGTCGGTTAAATGCCAGACTTCAGCTCAGGTCATGATCTCACGGTTCATGGGTTCAAGCCCTGCGTCAAGCTCTGTACTGACAGCTCAGAGCCTGGAGCCTGCTTCAGACTCTGTGTCTCCCTCTCTCTCTGCCCCTCCCCAACTCACACTCTGTCTCTCTCTCTCGAAAATAAACATTTATAAATAAATAAATAAATAAATAAATAAATAAATAAATAAATAAAATTTGCCTCTATTTAAACAAAATGTAATACACACTACTAGTTAACATGTGAACATCTATTCTTTACCTTCCAGTGTAGCATGAATAGAAAGAAAATCATTAAGAGCAGTGACGATATGCTAATCCAGGTTCTCCAATAACTACCTTTAAGGGGAGCAAGCAGATCAGACTAAGAGACCATAATCTAGGCAGTATGCATAATGTTTTTGGTATCTACATATATGGGGAAAAGGAGGATCCATAATCTTCATGGCTTTTTCATAGGAGCCTATGAAAGAAAGGGTAAGAAATTGGAGCATTCGTTCTCAAACTGGTTTCCTAAGAATCTTCAGCTGAGAAAATATCTGGGCTTTGTCATTAGAGTTTTTATTTTATTGTAGTGGGGTGGGGCTCAGAAAACTTCTTTTTCAACAAGTTTTCCAGATGATTACAAAATTAAGTGGACCACCATGTGAAAAGTGCTGACCTAAGGACTAGACTCAAGTATACTTCTCTACTAGTTTTCTATTCCTGCTGTAACAGATGACCACAAATTTAGAGGCTTTAACAACACAAATTATTATTTTACAGTTCTATAGGTTGGAAGGCTGACGTGGAAGCCCATTGGGCTAAAATCAAGATATCAGCTGGTCTGTGTCCCTTTCTGGAGGCTCTTGGGGAGAACCTTCTATGCCTTTTCTAGCTTCTAGAGACCATCCACATTTCTTTGCTGAAGTTCTCCTTCCCCCTTCATCAAAGCCAACAGTGTTACATCTCTTTGAACTTTCCCCAAGGTCAACTCATTCTTCAGTAGTCAGATCTCCCTTTGACTCTCTTTTGCCTTTTTCTTCTAATTTTAAGGACTCTGTTATCACCAGATCCACCCCAATAATACAAGATACTCCCCATCTTAAGATCAGGGGATGAACAACCTTAATGCCACCAAGAGCATTAAACCTCTTTGCTGAATAACTTATTCACAGATTCCAGGGATTAGGATTTGGGCTTCTTTGGAAGGTCATTATTTCACGTAGCACAAGTTCCTTTACAGTGTCTGGGAAAAAAAAGCAATTTTTTCCCTAATCTTATGTTTAATAACTTAGTTAATGAGCCTTCTACCACTTGCTGTTTTAGAATTATCTGGTCAGTAGAATCAGTAATCACTGGAATTACTGAACTGAAACTATATTTAACTTCCTATTGTTAATGAATAGCACTTAGTCACACCCACAGGCCTAGAAGTTCTTGAAGTAAGGCACTATGTCTTGTCTTCTTTCTTTCTATGACTTTTATTTTTATTTCTTGTCAAGGAATAGACACACAGCTGAACAATTGTGATGGTTAATTATGTTCATGAATTATTAAAACCAAAGGCCCACTCTCTCTTTTAATAACATTTCCATACAGCAACTAATAGACAGCATGATTCAGATTCTTCTCATATTAAGCTTACCAGTTGCCACATGTCGTGGGTGTTTGGTATTATTCTTAAATAAGGAAAGCCGTTACTGTTTAATTCCTGCATTTCAAGAGTCTAAAACATTATGCTTGCTATTTTGGGTAACTAGCCAACAGTAAATTTTAGACAGTTAGGTTCTATCGCATGGGAAGGGTGATCTCCTAATAAGTGATTATGTACTATTATTGTTAATAATAGTAACTGGTGTGTTTTAGACCCTCCACTGTAATTTACACACAGTAGATCAGAAAAAATACTTGAAAATTTTACGAAGAGATTATCTAGGTAGTGATAACCGGAATTCCAGACTAAGGAAGCAAAGTTGTAATAGCGATCTTGTATCACATCACTTTTGGGGCTATACAACAATATGCCATATTACTTAATTTCTGGCCAAAATAAAAGCTAAAAAATGCCATACGGTTTTAAATCAAGAGAAAACTATTTATAAGCTCGTTTGAGTTATACTATCAAACAAGTCACTCTCAGAGTTAGACGGCTTTTCATTTTTCACACGTAGGTTGTCATCCAGTTAGATCCTCTACTTAAACTTTTAAGAGATTAAAACTGTATTTAGAATAAAATCAAAGCTTCTTTTTGTGTCTCTCCAGGAACCACATAATCTGCCTCTCCCTCTCCATACATCTGCACCCCACTCTGTTCTCCCCTCACTAACTTGGGTGCATCCACACTGGAAGCCTTTATGTTCTTCAAACACAAACTCTTCTCTGCCTTGGGCATTTATCATGCTGTCATCTCTTCCTACGTCTTTGCTTGGGTAATGGCTTCTCATGTTTTAGATCAGTTTAAGTACCAGTTTTCCAGCGAAACCTTCCTTGACTATTATAACTAAACTCGATTCTCCTCACCACCCTGTCATTATCTACCAGATCACCCTTATTGTTGCTTCCCAAGAACTTAGTGTGATTTGTATTTATTAGTTTGTTTACTTGCTTACTGTCTGTTTCATTGTGGAGAATGGTATTCATTGTTGTGTTCCTTGAACACAGCATTGTATCTGTATTCAATAAATGCATTTTGGAACATTTTTTTCCCTCAAAGTTAAGATATGAAATTGCACCAGTATGTTATATCTCTGAACAGAAGATTTCCTAGAATGTAATTGATCTGGAACCTTAAGCTTTGGCCACACTGTTTTCTGGGCATCTTTGTTTATTTCAATGTATTTCTTGTTTGGTTTGTATTACATTTAACTGCACATTTAAGTGATTCAATATAAAGAAACAACTACTTACAATTCAAAATCAAGGATCTGCTTTGGTGCAAATTGTAAAGGTATTTGGTTCTGGGATGGGTCCGAGGCTTCTGTATTTTTAATAAGATTCCCGAGGTGATTCTAATTCATACCAAGGTTTGAGAACACCTGTTGAATGTGTACATGGTCCTATTATATGTCTACCTATATCTGTAAATCTCATTAGATCTAACCTTTTGTTTAATCCATACTTGAGTATTTTAAACCCTCAGGTACTTCCTGACTTGGACACTTAATGAGTACATAATTAATTATTAATATATTATTGTTGCTTTTACATCTCTTGTGCTCTAGATGAGGCTTTGTTCTGTCAAGCTTTATGATTCTGATATCCTGGATTTATAATATAACAAGGAATGAGACATATAATGCAGAATTTATACAGTAATCTATTTTAAGAGTTTTAGATTCACTAGATAGCATATACTATTTATAGAATTGTTTTAAAATAAAACTAATCATAAAAAGAAAGCAAGTTATTTTTATTAATTTGTAACCCTGCAAATATAAACTTTCAGTATGAGCAAATATTGGTTTCCAAATTTGTAGCTATTTGTTTTCTAATTCTATGGGCTTACATATTGTTTTAATTGTTAATGTATGAAAAACACACGAGCTAATTATTGCCCTTGAGAGACAAATTTTACATGCATGCAAACATGTACAATTGGGAATATTGAAGTATAGTCCATTCATAATAAGCAACCTACAATTCTATTTACTTCTTATCTTTCACCAGTTTTTTTATTCCCTCAAAACACTCTTAGCCATAGATATATAGAGAAAAAATATAGTTTATTATATCATTAAAGCAAATCTGCTATATTAAGATTGTAAAGTTCAGATCCCTTCTATAAACAGCCAATGTGGTATGAAGAAATATTTGTAGCATTTCAGACACTTATTGTTACTTAAATATACATCAAAATACAATCTTTAAACACTTTTTTTTAGAATGGATTTGATCCTTTTATTTAAATATGAAATAGAAAAAAAAGAAAAAAATATGAAATAGAGATAGTTTTCATTTGATAATCTTTTAGAACTTTGCTTATTTTGGACTTGGTGTGTGAATATTTTGTTAAAATATATCTCATAGACAAAGTACATCCCTCATACTCCTGAAAAGAGAACTATCTCCTACCAGGTTTGCAGTATTTGAGCTAAGGAAGTGGTACTCATAAAATGACAAAAGAATGGCTACTTTATTTGTGGTCTAAATGACCTGTAACGCTTAGAAAATAACCTCTCAAAAGCCTCTTTCTATTTAGATTGTCAATGTCAAGTCTTAGTAATATTATTGCCTGTTTCTAGAACTGGTAGTAATTTTGATTTAGAGTCATCTGCCATTAATGATATTCATATTTTATCTAAAGTTAATATCACTCTTGAATGCTGAGCAAAATAAATAGACAAATGACAGTCTTCCTCAACTACTTCCCCCTACCCAGTCCTAAGATTTTGGTAGAGGTGAGATAATTTAAAATGCTCAATGGAGACAAAGAAATTCATTTAAAAAATAATTCCTGGGGCGCCTGGGTGGCTCAGTCAGTTAAGCGGCCCACTTCGACTCAGGTCATGATCTCACGGTTTGTGGGTTGGAGCCCTCCATTGGGATCTGTGCTGAAAGCTCAGAGCCTAGAGCCTGCTTCGAATTCTTTTTCTCCCTCTCTCTCTGTCCTTCCCCTGCTCTCTCTGTCTTTCTCTGTTTCAAAAATGAATAAACAAAAAATTAAAAATAATAATGCCTACATTTTTCACATAAACACATTATATTGTACTAAACCTAAAATACATTTGAGAGCTCTATCAGCTACTCAATTAGTAGTTTTAAATAGTCTACAATGTGGAACAATAAACTGCATTTTGGTTTGAGTGAAATAGCTTTTATCTACCTTTTGTGCTCTAATTCACATTTCGATGTGCTTTTGATGTTCCTAGATATCCGTGGAATACAGGAGTTTTTGGACAAAGTATCTCAGCAGGGAATGGATGTTGCACTGCAGAAGGTAGAAAACAACATCAATAAAATGATCACTACTCTCTTTGACACCTTGAGAATAGAAGAATTGAATCGCTATCGAGACACTCTTAGGCGAGCCATCCTTGTTATGAATCCTGCTACTGCCAAATCCTTCATTACTGAGGTAAGTGAAAATTTTCATGGGGTAGGGATAGGTGAAGAAGTAAATGCTTTGGAATAGACCTAACAGACAAGTTGAAAATTCAGAGAAGTGCTGGAGAATTAACTACCCAATTCTCATTAGCACTAATGGAAGTGGCACTGAATTTCTTGCTCATTGCATTTATCCCACACTGTCCAGTTAATTGGTGAGAATGTTTGTTGTTATGTATTTAAGCACACAGCCAGGACGATTTTAAGAAATCTCATGGGAGTTCAAAAGTGTTGTTGACCCTGAATTACTTTAACATGTTCAAGAATAAATTCTCTAAATTCTCTAACCAATCCTTAAATTTTTGCAAGTCAGAATAGTACCTCTGAGAAAAGATATACTTCAATCAGGCTATTATTGCCAGAACATGATTACTTTTACAGAAACATAGAGCGGATTTACTTCTGTGAACTCTGTACAAAGACAAATAATTAAAACTGTCTGAAGCTCTACAAAGTGATGCCCATTGTACATTTTATGATGCCACATCTTCAAAATTTTAATTGTGTCTGTTCATTTGGCTAGAAGTTCCAACACTTTGTAAGAACACAATTAAGACTTTTTAAATGATTGGTATGACAGCTTTATGTTCTAAAATGCTTGCTATTGCCCTGACAGGATTATTGTCATTTTGCCTACTTCACATTTTTATTTTTATGTAGTGCGAGAACTGGTCATGACAGTACATACTTTCACCTGGGTTTTATTATCAGTGTTTTTAATTTTGGTGACTATTTGACTAATACTTTTTTCCTCACTTCTCTAGTAAGCTTTCTTTAGCTCTCAAAGTGCTGCTATAAAGCCTCCAAATTAGGAATGTGCTAGAAATTCTTTGACACTCTATAATATAATTGGTATGAAGGAACTGAAGCAGAATATAAATCACTAAGAAGAATAAAACTTTTGGAAAACTATCAATAATGGCATTTTTTAACATTTTAATAGAGAACTTTGTTATGCAGTTAAGGACATGTGTAGAATATTGACCTTTTCTAATCTATCAAATTACTCAGAGAGTCTCATTGAACAATGAGATGTTTCCACAAGAGAAAGAATATTTCCCATCTTACAGGAGTTGTTTTTTTTTTCCTTCAAGAAACACAAAATCTGGTAGAAAAGTTAAGACAGGTACACAAAGACATATAGCATAAATTAGAATCTTAAAATTATAATAAATGAGGCAGAAGCATCTATGGTCATCCTTGGTTGGGGGTTGTGGACATCAGGAAGGCTCATTGAGAAGACACATTAGAATTGGACTTATTATCATTAGTAGGAATTCACAAAAGAAGTGTGATATTCAACAGACAGATACAAGTCCATCTCAGCCACTTTCTAGTCATGTGGGGTTGGCAAATTACTTAACACTTCTGAACCTCTGTTTTGTCATAAATAAAATGAGACTACTATATTGGTCTCAACGTATTAAATTTGTAATATAATGAGGCATCCTGTATTATGCCTTAAAGGGGGATTTGGGATGGCACCTAGTAAGTACTTAAGACATGGTAAGTTGTAGGTCATTTTTTTCTAGCGTATAGTACGTTCCTAATCACAGCAGGTGCTCAAAAATTACTTGGTGAACTGAAAAGAATGTCAAGATGTGCAAAGACATAGTCCTTGATTGTATGCTCAGAATAAAGCAAGTAGTTTTTTGTATAGATTCAAAGTAGGATACACGGAAAAGAGAAGTGACACACACTATGTAAATCATGGATGTAAACCAGATGGCAAAGGCCTACTAATGTCAGGTAACAGTTCATATATATTTACCAAGCAGTCAGAAGTAACGGGCTAAGAAGAGGGACAAGAAGATCAGTGCTTTTGCCAAATCATGATCTTTGCTAGTATTCTGACCACAGTCCCCTATCCTTGACTTTGAACTTTGATACTTATAATAATCTCTTTCCAACTTTGTTCCCAAGCGTATAAAATATATATGTTTTTGTGATTTTCCTGAGTCCTCTCTTCTTTCCTCTACCCAGACACCACTTTTCTCCCCCAACTCACTTTTCTTTCACAATCACTGATTTTATGTCTCCAAACTGTACTGTTTCTTCTACAGCCTCAATGACAGGAAGAATGTTAACCTACCCCCCTTACCCATCCTAAACTAGCTATACTGTCCTTTGACCTCTAGAGTGGCTCCCATTTTCAATTAACTGTATTCAAACACCTCTCAGCTTGCGTCTGCTCCCCTATGTGTTCTAGGAGCATTTCCCCACTTAGGGAAATAGACTGGCCCTTCAGTACTAGAAACAATTAATTCAAAAGGCAAGCAGCATGGAATTTAGAAGGCATGTGGCATCAAAGGTCTGGAGATACAAAGAATAGTTCTTGACTTAGAGGACCACTTGATCTAGTGGAGGAGGCAAGCTTGTAACTAAATAATAAAATATGAAAGAAAAATGCTATAACAGTGATAAGTAAATGGTTCCTATGGTAGAACTGAGAAACTCTGCAGGGAGCTGGTGTTTGGCAGGAAAAATTTCACAGATAATTTGCTTTACCAGAATTGTGCAAAATTGTTAAGAATTCATTAGGCAGACAATGAAAGGCAAACAATTCAGTGTTTGCGTCTGTATGTCTGTGATATACAGACAGTTTTAAAAATAAAACATGTGAATATTTTGTAATTAAAAAAGCAGGAGTCCCTTAGTCTACCTTCTTCTGTCTCCATTAATTATTTCCAGAATGAATTAATTTTTAAAATTTCATTTTTAGTTTTAGAATACACATTCACATGATTCAACATTTAAAAATTTCAGGATAACCTTCTGCCACTGTTTCTCAAACACCCAATTATCTTCTCAAAGGAAAAAAAATGTGTCTTGTGTTGCATTCCAGGTATACACATATACATATACATATACATATACATATACATATACATATCATACATACACCTTTTCACGTTTTATTACACAAATAGTGGTTTACTACATATGTGCCTGAATTGTTGTTACTTAGTAACATCTAAGAGCTCATTCCATTGAGATCTATGAAGTGCTCTTTATAATTTTTAATGGTTATATAATATTTCATTAATAGATGAAGTCACTCTTAGCTTTTTTCCCCATTTCTACTTACTCTGGTGAGTATTACTAGTTGACTTATTATTTTATCATCTACCTATTTCATTTTTGCTATTATAAATGAAGACTTAGTTCATTGACTTCACCCATATTCACAATCTCTTCTCACCTTTACTCCACTGCACCTGCTGTGGAAAAGGCATGGTGGCCCTGAAGTCACTTCATGGCTCTCTCACTTTTCTGCCTCCCTATTACTTTACTTTTATATTGGGTGTGTTAAGAGCATATATATTCTACTCTGTAACCATAAATAAACCTTTCATGCCTTGGCTAAAAGCTGATTCTATAGGATGAAAATCTATAAATGTGCTTATACTTTTATTACTATGAATATTTTTCACTGAACAACAAAGTATTAGGATATGGTTTATTGAGGGCCTTTTTCTCAGGTTTTTCATTTGAGTAATTACTTTTTTAGATTTTTTTTTCTTCATTTTATCTTTGTTGGCTATTTAAAATCTAAACTCCTGTCTTTAGAGGCAAATCTCCAAACTCCTACTAATTTCCTGCCTAAGGTCTTCCCTCCCAGAGCCCTTTCTTTTCTATGCTATTTTTGGCACTTTCTTCATCACCCACTCATCTGGGTCAGATCTACAAATTCTTGGATCTCATGTCTTCTAGTCTCTTAGTTTCCTATATTGCCTGAGCATATCCTCAAGTAACTACCAAAAGAAGGGTATGTGGAGTTAGACTTCATCATTCCTTCTATTTATGAAAATATATTTGTTCTAACTTCATATTTCATGAATAAGTTGGCTAATTATAAACCTCTAGTTCAAAAATCATTTACCTCAGAACTTCATTAGCATTAATTTATTGTACTCTGGCATTCAGTCACCTGAAAAGAAATCCAATGGATGTTTGTTCTTATTTGCTTGAAGGTTGCTTGTTGTTCGTGCTTTGAAATTTTGGGAACTTTATTTTTAATGTTTTCAAATTTCACAATATGTGTCTAAGTGGGTTTCTTTTACCATCCCTTTAACTCTGTGCTATCTAAGTCTTTTTTTCCCTTTGAACATATAAAGTAGCTTTGACTTCTCAAACGTTAATCCTTAGAATTTTTAAGTCCTATTTTCTCACATTACCTTTTGTAAAGTATTTTTTCCTTAGTTCATCTTGATCTATTTCATATTGCAGTTGTTTTCAAATGTTTTATGATCCTTGCTTGACGTTAATATTTAGGAATTAATAAGTTGATTGAAAGTTGTACATATGAAGACACCTTTTGGCTTGTCCACGGACGAGCTTCCATTTAAACTGAACAAACGGAACACTGCCATTTTGCTGGAGATGATGCTAGATTTTATATCTATGTTTATGTGTGGTCTTTGTTTTAGGATAGTAATGTCAACATTAGTGTCCCCAATTTAGCCCAGATGATCTACTTTTTTTTTCAAATTTTATTTATTTACTTGGGGAGAGAGAGAAAGAGTGAGCTGTGGAGGTGCAGAGAGAGGGAGAGAGGGAGAGAGAGTCCCTACCAGTGTGGACCCTGATGTGGGCCCGGAACTCACAAACCATGAGATCATGATCTGAGCTGAAATCTAGAGTCGGATGCTTAACCAATTGAGCCACCCAGGCACCCCATATATTTTTTTAGAAAAGAATTTTATATATATATATATATATATATATATATATATATATATATATACACACACACACACACACACACACACACACACATTAGAAAAGAATTATATATATATATATGTACATATATACATATATATACATACATTATATACACATACACTACACACACACATATCATTTTGCATGAGACAGTGTGTGAGAAAGCCATTGTGAAAATCAGTATGCATTTAACTTGAGTCAGTCCTCTTTATTCACTAATAGTGTATTTGCAAATTTGCTTACTCGCTAAAATTTACTTGTAATTTGAAAATCAATACAAGAGATGTTTCACAAGTAATTCACAGAAATGTGCAGAGATGTGAAAAATTTGAGTTGCCTGACAGCCCGGATTCCCATCTACGATTGAACAAAGCTGTGCTCTGCATTCTTATTTTGGCTCTTATACTGTAAATGAATGTCCTTTTTGCAGTTTATTTAGTGTCTTTTTCTCTTTTTTGCATTTTTTGTGCCATTTGTTGCTGATTTCACTATTTAAAATGGCCTCCAAGTACAGTGCTTGAAGTTCTGCTTTTACTCAGATGTGTCTTACTAAAAAAATACCTGGTCAGTAGGGTTCATTCAGGCATGAGTACCCTTGGCCATGAGTTCAATGTTAATGAATCAACATGCTATTGTTTGATTGTTTGTGTTGTCCTGTCCAATCTTATATGTTGAAATCCTGTGCTCACTGTGATGGTCTTTGAGAGCTGCTTAACTCCTGAGGATGGAGTCCTCATAAAAAGGACCAGTGCTGTTCAAAATGCTAAAAAGAACCCTGCAGAGCTCTCTAGCCCCTTCTGCCATGTAAAAACACAAGAAATCTGTAATCCAAAGATTGCCCTCTTTTGCATGGTGCAACCATGCTGGCACCTGCCTGAACTACAAGCTGGGAGAACTGGGAGAAATAAATTTTGGCTTTTCATAAGCTACCCAATCTGTGATATTTTGTTACAGAAGCCCAAATGGATTGGACACAATAATATATATATACAACATGTAGTAATCATATTTACAATAAATATTCAATAAAATGTCTTTAAATAGAAGCATAAATAAAACCAGAGGCTTGTAGGAACCAAACTTTGTATTTCCCCTAGGAGCAGTCATTCAACATTTATTAATTCCATGTTCTCAGGAAATTTATAGAACATAACTACTGGGAATGATAAGAATTCACTCTGTTCTTATACTTTTCAGCTCCCACCTCACTCCTGCCCTCCATTTGGCTTGACATTTGTCAAGTATCAAAATTTCTAGGGCTCAGCAGCGGAGAGGGCTCTCTGCTGCTATGTCTTACAACAATAACTAGTCTGTGACTCGTTCTACCACATTTCATCAGATATCATTACTTCGTCTGCTTTTCTTTTTTTAGTAATTTGTTTAAAAACACTTTTCTGGGGAGTCTGGGTGACTCAGTCAGTTAAGCATCTGACTTCAGCTCAGGTCATGACATAGCATTTCATGAGTTTGAGCCCCACATCAGGCTCTCTCCTGTCAGTGAAGAGCTCACTCCAGATCCTCTGTCTCCCTCTCTCTGACCCTTCCTAGTTCATGCTCTCTCTAGTTCAAAAATAAATAAACATTAAAAAAACACTTTTCTGATGGCCTTTTCCCTTTTGCCTCATGGTTATTGATTTATATACATATTCAACTCCTTATATTTTATTCGGGGTTAGGATGTGATCCCTTTAACCTTTTTGAGTTGCAAATTCCAGCATGTTCTTTAAGGTTTGTAGAGTTTCAAACTAAACAAACATAAGGTATTTTATGAACCATTGTTACAATTTTTAGGAGATAATATCATGACATTTAGATTTGGAAAGTCCAGCATGCACCATTTTGTCCAAATTCCCAATTTATAGTTGAAAAAACTAAAGGCCTTGGGGCACCTGGGTGGCTCAGTCGGTTGAGCCTCTGAGTTCTACTCAGGTCATCATGTTGCCTTCTGTGAGTTTGAGCCCTACATAGGGCTCTGTACTGACAGCTCAGAGCCTGGAGCCTGCTTAGGATTCTGTGTCTCCCTCTCTCTCTGCACTTCCCCTGCTTGCATTCCATCTTTCTCTCTCTCAAAAATAAATAAACATTGAAAAAAAAAAGAAAAAACTAAAGGCCTCTCCAGAACCAATCAGTATTGATCTGTAACTTCCTCCAGCAATGTTTAACACCTTCGCAGCTAGTGCTGACTATGGATGGTAAGGGACACTCACAGTTTGAAAACAGCAAAGTTGTCTTTGGGTCAAAGGCTACAGATTGTCAGATTCTAAGAGAAGTATTTGTAGAAATAACTTACCAAGGATTAAATGATGGATAGAAAGGCAAATGAAACTAGAAAGAAACTGATGGATTGGGATAAAAGGAGAGATAGAGGGAGTAAAGGTTATGGTGAGGGCAGAGGTTCAGTAAGCACCTAAGAGAGAGAGAGAGAGAGGGAGAGAAAGTCTAGCCAAAGAGGGGGGAATAGCAGAACTCTCACCTTTATCGCTTCCTATACATTCTAAGTGGGCATAGAAAGTTGTTGAAATATTCAAAGGAAATGTTAACTAAAAAGTCAAAAGAATGAGTTTTTAAAAAAAGAAATTGCTTACTTAGTATTGTCATTTAATTGCTAAAGGGAAAAATGGGCATATCAATTCTGTTTGTATCTTTTTTTCTGTCTCTGGAGCAATTATGTGGCACTGAGTTAATTATGCTCCCTTTGAAGTCTTAGAAATTTAATACATTACATGTCTACAGTTAACGCTCCACCTCTCATTCAAGAGTTTCAAAGCTTTAAGAAAAATACTGCTGTTACGTGCAGCTGAGTAAATCAGCCTGCTGTGATACTGGTAGAAAATTGTTACCACAATGTACCTGCTAGCGTCCTTGAAATTAATATGGTGAAACAAGAGTGCTTACATGGTTTGATTTAAATATGGGTTAGGATGATATTTTGAAGAACAATTTTTTTATATAGGATAGATTTGCATTGGAAACGACGCAAGATGATAGCCTTTCTACAAAGTATACAACAATCCTATATAAATTAGAACTTTTTGGTCATGACTTTAGTTTTCAGGTTTGATAAGAAAATCAGTTCTTTGAAAGCAGGAAGTTTTATTACTTACATGGTAATGAACATCATTTCCTTTTTCAGTTTTTCAAGATTTCAAAAAGGAACCCTGCTGTTACATGAAATCCTTTTATTCTGCAAGGAGAAAAGTGTATTATCTCTTATTCCTTAAACATAGTTTATGAAATGGCTTTCATTTCATTGTATTATATCCCAGAGAACTCTGATCTTGTCAAATAACTTAGAGGCAAAGTTACTTACCTCAAGTATATAAGCAGTTTGCCACAAATAAGCCTTTAGGAGGGTTTAGGAAACAAGTGAAGATATCTTTCTCAGTGGATATAGCAAAGTTCTCAGTCATCAAAAGAGTACTCTGAATAATCAAATTACTGTGATGGTTATTTAATAGCTGTTTAAATAACTCAGTATTTCAACAAAAAAGAAATTATTTGAAGACATTATGCAATGTACATTTTTTAAGATGACACTGGTAATAATATTTGAAAAAGGAACTTATAAAAAAATTTCCCTAAAATGTATCCATTGAATGAAAATCTCTTTAATACTACTGTGCTCATAGATGGCTGCTATGCATTTTTAAACTAAAGTTTGTATTGAAATTTAACATATACAAGAATAGTGCACATAAGTGTGTAACTCAAATTTCCATGCAACCAGTGTCCAGGTCAAGAAACAGAACATATGTGGTACTCTCAGGTTCCCTTTCTGTGTACCACACAGTTATAACCCCCTTAAAGATAACCATTATCCTTACTTTGAACACAGTAAACTAGTCGTGATTGATTTTAAACTATGTATGAATAGGATCATGCTGTATATGTTGTTTTGTCTGTTTTCTGTTGTTCAATGTTATATTTATGACATTCATCCACGTTGAAATATGTAGGCAAAATTCATTCATTTTGATTGCTTCAAAGTATTTCATTGTATAAATATGCCACCGTTAGTTTAACTTATGGTGATGATTTTTTTTCTAGTTTTGTCTTTTACAAATAGTGGTTTATGCATGTGTTTTTGTTGTGTGTACACTTAGGCATAGGATTGTTAGCTCAAGAGACATCATAAGGTATGTAATTTATTAAAGCTAGCTGATACAGTTTTCCAAATTCTCTTAGTAGCAAGTGGAAGCATTTCAATTTTCCACTTTCTTACCAACACTTTTTTTTTTGCCCTCTTCATTTTATTTATCCTCATGGAAATGTATTAGGTTTAGATTTTGTCTTTAATTTTCATTTTCCTGATAATTTTTTTGTATATTTATTGACTTTTTTGATCTATTTTTGTTTATGGAGTGCCCATTCAAGTCAGTTTCCTTTTTTTCCCCTCATGACATGTAGAAGTTTTATATATATTAGAGATAAGAGTTCATTGCCAAATGAGTATATTTTGAATACCTTCTCCATTGTTTGTCTTCTTATTCCATAAATAGAAATTTTTGATGAACATAAATTTTATTTGTAATGTAGTCCAGGTTATTAATTTGTTTTCTTTATAGCTAGCAGTTTTTGTCTTTTTGTTTTGTTTTGTTTTTAAATAAAGCTTCCCACTCTAAGGTCATGAAGACATACTCATTTTTTTTAGAAATATTGTTTTGTCATCTACATTTTAATCTGAAGTTCATCTTAAATCAATTGTTTTACATAGTGGATTGTAGGGTAGGGATACATTTATTTTCCATATAGTATCTGCTTTTCACTTTATCTTAGGACCAGGGTGCCTGAATTATGTTGGGGAGGAAGAATTTCTTACGTACTCCAAGGTCCTTCTAGCTGCACGAAGATTCAAATTGGCAAGAGACAGATTAATAGGAGAAGATCTAATTTAATTTTGAACATGTAGGAAATCCATACAAACATGAAATTCCAAAGACAGTCGGGCAAAATGAAGTAATATGTCAGTCTGAACTAAGGAGAAGGACGTTAGGGATCTGAGACTTCAAGGGAAAAAAGTGCAGTTCATAGGAAGAGTAAATTTTTGGTAGGCAAAGATTTACTGAGCTATTCAGAAACAATAGGACATAGAGGACTTCTATGAAACAGGCCTTGCTGGGCTCTTCCATGTCTATCATACTTAGTTCATATTATAATGTAGTTATCTGTAGTGATGGCTTACTTCCTGGAGCAGGTCCTCTATCTAAATTCTTTTAGGTAGTGATTGGACGGTGGGAGCAAACAGCTTTCCCTGACTCTCCTGGATTTTGATTGCTTTTAACTCAAAATAATCTTCTTACCAAAATATCATATTTCAAAGGAGCCTATCCCAAACCCCTCCAATTGAAAAGAATGTTAGAAGTTCCTATCACCAGTGAATAAAATGGGGTATTTGGAAGTCATATGGCTATTATTCTTGTACAGCATCTTGTATATTTATCGTATTTTTTTTTCTCTTTAACATGAAGCACATGACTTTAGGAGAAAATAAAAGATTATCTTGATGATTTCATTGGAATAAGACTCTTTCTATGCTCCCATGATAACAAAAGTTAATAATACTGGATTTTATAATAAAAGTTTTAACTTTTTCCAAGGGCCCAATAGTCATGGGTCATCAAGTAGCAGCTAATGGCCCTGTCACTCAAAAACTGAACTGATTCATATAGATACGGTTTTTACAATGGCATGGAATTATAAGGGAAAAAAGAATTTTGATTTAACTTGACTAAAACAAACCAAACTACTGATAGGAATCACTTCATTCCTGACTTTATTTTTCTTGTGTCCCATTTATCAATTATTATTGAATAGCTCTCAAATCTTGAGTTTTTGCTTTAGCTCAGTATTGTATTAAACTTGAAAGGCAGCTCTGTTACCAGTCAAGCCACAGCTTAGGATTTTTTTTTCCTTTTAATGAGAAAATCTCAAATTTGTTTTAGTTTCCACTTGACCAAAATCATGTATGACAGCTCTTGCTTCTGTTAATGAGGCCTGAAAGAGCATCAGGCTTTGCTTTTCTGGTTGGAACTCTGTTTAACTCTCAGAAGTTTCCCCTGAAGAAGGGAACTCAGCAGGGAATTAGGTTCCAATAAGTTCAATCTCATAATAAGACAGATCCAACTCACCTCTCTCCTGTGACCGCTGACTTGGGACACAGATATTGGTGAACAGTTGGATTCTAACTTCCTCTAACAGTCTAAAAGTCATTTAACAATTTTTGCCTTTGCAACATCTAATTTGCTAGTTTTCTTTTTCTGTTACGTTTTCAGATGGGTTTGACATTTTATTCTATTCTATTTAAACAAAATTAAATGAGAAAATATCCACATTAGTGAGGGTTGTACTCTTAATTGAAATATAAAATCACAATTGCTTCAATCTTTAAAACAAGGCAATTGAAGCCCTTCTTTAATCCATTATTCATTTATTCATTTATTCAGACAATATGTTTAAAGCAATTCTGTGAAGGCAATGTGGAAAGTGATGCTAGGAATACAATTATGAATGATATGTGATTCTAGTCCCCAAGGAATATACAGACTAATAAGGAAAATATTGTAAACACAAAATGTACAAAATACTAAAGCCACAAGAAAGAAAAGTTAAGTTACTCCCTTCAACCCCCAAAAGAAATAGAAAATAAAACAAAGTTCTTTCTAAAACTTGATCACATAAAGCTTGCAGATAATGTATGAGATAACCCATATCTAGAAGTAAACCAAATGTTTATTTGTTATGGGACAACTGAGAAATCTTAGCTATTTCAAGAAATTCTTGGGGTACCTGGGTGGACTAGTCAGTTGAGCGTCCAACTTTGGCTCAGGCGATGATCTCATGGTTCCTGAGTCCGAGCTCCATTTGGGGCTCTCTGCTGTCAGCACAGTGTTCTCTTCTGATGATGGTTCCCCTTCCCCACTTGTGTTCTCTCTCTCTCAATAATAAATAAATCTTAAAAAGAAAAAAAAAAAGAAATCCTTACCATAACTTGCTATAGTCTTATCAAAGCAAATCTAGAATTCGAGTGAATCCAAGAGGGATTTTCCTGCCACAAAGTTCCATGGAAAAACAAACAAACAAACAAAAACAAAGGGACTATTTGAATAGACCTAATGATAAATTTGAAGATTAGAATTCAACAGTGCTTGTCTATTACTGCCTAGAGAAGAAATATATCAGACCTGGAAGGCAAGGACATGCCAACAGAAAGGCATTTTTTTGTAGTATGCCAGGCATAATTTATCAGCCCTTACCCTGGTCTGAGTGAAGTAGTTTTCAAAATTATGCACCTCCCTGTTGCTGCTCCCATTTTCAGCATCACCTTTTGAAGCTAGGAGACTGGCAAGCCCCTGTATTTTAAGCAATAGAGAGATATGTTTGCTACAAATTAATAAATTAACAATTTAATTAATTTACCAATTTCTAGTAAATTTTCTTAGTATATACATGACACAACATGCTACAAGTACCTTTATTTTCTATTTCCAGACTGAAACAGAGATTATTACAATCTGCCCTGCGCTTCGAGGCAGCCATGGCAAATGGACCTTAGTTAGCACAGGAGTCTAAATCTATTTGCCAACCTAGGTTAGTATGAGTCAGTCTCCCAGAACTTAATCAATTCCTTAAATGCTTACTGACAAAATCAATATTTTAGATTTGTAGAAGACTAGATTTTAAAGTATAGCTACCCCATGAAGCATTGTTGAAATGTTAGCTGATAACCCTAGGTTACAATTCTATTTATACTTTTTCTCACTGTAATATAGATAAATAGGAGTGAAATAAACTGTTTAGGTAGAACCTAGAAACTTAAGAAGGTCCATTTGATTTTTCCAGAAAACCCTATTTTTAATAGAATACAAGGATTCTAAGCATATGAGGATTCAAAGATTAGACTTATATGTGTCCACCAACAGTAAAATTATATGAATATGTAGGTCCATTAGTTTCAAATATTAATTATTTAAACATGTATATTGATGAGACAACATTTAAGTCAATATTTGAAACTTATATTTAGGATTTAGATGTAAAGCAATATAGCAGAAGGGCATCCTTCCAAGAATGAGGGGAAGCATGAATAAAGATACTCAGATGGAAATTCACAATCTGCAAGTTGGTACAGGGGACACAGACTATCTGAAGTAGAATTATAGGATGCAAACTTAGGAGGTAAGGTGGTACCAGATAGGTAGGTGAAAACTGTTGAATGTCAAACCTACAATGGCAGCATTAACACGCAATTTGGATTCAGCTTTTGCCAAACTGACTGTGTGGCCCTGGCCAAGCTACTTAAAATCATTCAGCTTGATTTTCCTCATCTATAAAATGGAGTAGTTCTAGATCATGGAGTTTTTTGAAAACTGTATTTGGTAATATAAATACAATGTGTAGACTAATGTTCACACTCAGTAAAAATTTAACCATGTTCAGAATTGTAAGTCAGATAAAGAAGAAAATGAAAATGATGCTGGAATGAATAGCCTCAGGAATGATTGGCTATGTGAAATGAGGTTGAGATGTGGGCAACAGAGGTAGATCCTATGTTTCAAGTCTGGGTCTCAAGGAAGTTCATGTTTTTTTGTTTTTGGGTTTATTTTTAATGTTTATTTATTTTTGAGAGAGACAGAGGGTGAGGGGGGAGGGCCGGAGAGAGACAGAAACACAGAATCCAAAGCACGCTCCAGGCTCTGACCTGTCAGCACACAGACTGGTGGAGGGCTGGAACTCACAAGCCATGATCACGAGTGACTGAGGCACCAGACAACCCAAGGAAGTTAATGTTTTGAAATCAAGAACATAAGAAGATAAACAGGTTTTGAGATAATATGATCAATGTAATTTCAGTAAAAAATTTGATGTTATTTTGGAACACCTAGATTGAGACCTGCGTTAGATTGGAAGAAATGAATGAATAGAATCCAGCTGTGCTAAAGAAAAGCTGTGTTTGCCAGTAAGATGATCACTGGTGACCTTTGAAAAAATATTCTTTGGGAACCTGGGTGGCTCAGTAGGCTAAGCCCCAACTTTGGCTCAGGATCATGATCTCTTGGTTCATGCATTCGAGCCCCTCATTGGCTTTGTACTGACAGCAGGGAGCCTGGAGCCTACTTCGGATTCTGTGTCTCCCTCTCTCTCTGCTCCTCTCCTGCTCTCTCTGTCTCTCTCTCTCTCAAAAATAAATAAACATTTAAAAAAATTTTTTAAATAAAACAGTGAAAAAATATTCTTATTAAAATAATGTGTGTGTGGTGGGGGGGGTGAGATTGTAAGGAAATAAATAGTGAAGGAATTCTTAGCAAATAAGCAGAGTAAGAATCCACAGCTTTTTCATGTTTAGAAGTAAACAAGATGATCAGATAGTAACTGAACCTTAGGAAGAAACCTATTTCAAGGAAGATTTTTTTCCAAGATTATTTCACGGAAGTAAGGGAGATCAGGAGGGAAGGGAGAAATTGAAGATACAAGATATAGAAAAACATCAATATAGAATCAATGAAACAAAGTAGGATCAGTTTTATTCATAGGTTATATTTGAACAGGAAAGAAGCTGAAGAAGTAGGAAAGGATTAAAATACAGAGAATTTGAAGGTAACGAGGAGAGCTCAATTGTATTTGGAAAGAATACATGTCTAGTAGAATCAATGGATTCTAATTTGTCTTCTGTAGTAGACTGGATGCAGAGGCAGAAAAACTAATGAAGTAAAAAAAAATGGTTTATCCAAGGAGGGGGGCTAGCCAACCAACAGCTATAGAAGAATCAAGCTGCCTATGGGGACCATAATGCAGACAACATAAGAGATGCTGGAAATCAGTTAGAAACCAATATCCTAACATGAGCTACCAAGTTTCAGGAAAAAATATACTCAACATTCCCTATATTTTGTTTATACCTACAAAATAGGTCTAGGCTAGAATTTAAAAGAAGAATATTAACTGGATTCATACTTCAAAAATAAATAAAAATGTGTTTACCTAGAAGCAAATTTCTCAGCCTTGGCACTATTGATAGTTTGGAGCAGACAATTCTTTACTGTGGGAAGCTGTCCTTTGCATTATTTAGCAGCATCCCACCTCTACTGGATAGACCAGTAGACACAATCATGACAATCCACAAAAAAAAAAAAAGAAAAAGAAAAGACGTTGCCAAAAGTTCCCATTAACTGTGATGATAGCCATAGGGAATTAAAACCATCCCTGGTTGATAATCACTGATATAGAACTATTCGATGTTTGAAACACTAAAATTTGTTCTTATGGAATTTTTATTGCTGGCATATGACAACTTTATTTCACTTTTCCTGTAATAAGATACTCAACATTTATTGGACTGTTTCCAGGGTTCTGACACTATGCTAATCACTCTGTAAGTTATCTTGTATATGCCTTAAAAAATCCAATGAGATGGGTATCTTCATTCTTCATTGAAGGAATGTTGTATACACAATTATTTGCCTAGATTTTAAGGATTATTTGCATTTTATTTTATTTTTGTTAAACTAGTCATTATTTCCCAAGTTGTTTTACTATTTTCCAACAATGTCCATCATGAATTCTTTTTGGGAGAGTATAATTGGTTCCCAAGTAATAGCTCTCTAGCCTTCACAACTTAGTAAGTTTGCAATGTAGTCTTTAAACATGCCATCTGAAAGGCAAATCAATCTGCCTAAGAATTTTAGCACAAAACATATAAAAAGCCAAACAAAATTACTTGTATACATAAACTGATAAGAAATAAGTAAATAGTGGCAAGAAATCTGACTTGATTCCAAGCATGGTAAAGTCGTTGCCATAGGCAAAAATTAACATTTATTGAGTTTTTCTTATTGTGTTTTACATATTAACACATTAAATCACACCAAATCTATGAGGTAGCTTCTGCATTGGGTCCCATTTTACAGAAAGAAAAGAAAAGAAAAGAAAAGAAAAGAAAAGAAAAGAAAAGAAAAGAAAAGAAAAGAAAAGAAAAGAAAAGAAAAGAAAAGAAAAGAAAATGAGACACAAAGAGGTGAAACTAGCCCCAGATCGTACAGCAAGTAATAGCAAAGCCAACTTTAGACCATCCTTAACAAGTGTGCTATGCCATACTACCTCTCCAGGTACACAGTAGGTGTAAAAAAAAAATCATCCTAACTTTCTATTCGTGACAAAGAAGTTGTTGGTATGCTTAACTCTTGTTAAAACGTTTTTTAAGTTTGTTTGTTTGTTTGTTTGTTTAGAGAGCATGCAAGCATGGGAGGGGCAGAGAGAGAGGGAGAGAGAGAATCCCAAGTAGGCTCCACACTGTCAGTGCAAAGCCTGATTCAGGGATTGATCCCAAGAACCATGAGATCATGACTTGATCCAAAATCAAGAGTAAGACACCCAACTGACTGAGCCACCTAGGTACCCCTTGTTAAACATTTTTTTAAAAGAATTTTCAGTGGCATAAGCTAGTGGAAGAATACTAAAGACATTATTGTGGAAGTTAGTCAATGTGATTAGGCTATCTGTGTTGGTAATTTGTGTTTACCAAAGTTAGGTTCTCCAACAACAGAGACCTGGAGATAGAGGCTATATTTCCTTTGATTAAGACATCTCAAAGAGATGGCCCCCAGGTCCTTGGAAAAGACATTTCTGGGTTGTAAAACGACAAGAGGCTGGGATAAGATTTAATTTATAATTGCAAGTGTCCTAAAGTAAATGCTCTCAGAAAAGGGAAGTCAAAGTCCTAGAATCAGAAAGAAAAGTGTCTAAAGCTGAGTCAAACTGAATGGAACGTTAAGGCTGTATTGGGTCAAGCATAGGCAGGCTATTCAGACTAAATAGATTTAGTGTGTGTGCTTATAATAGTCATTTTTTACATATATATTATACATAAAATAATATATATTGAATATTATATTTTGAATAATGATTGAATATGCATATTCAAATATCTAGAGTTCAGAAATGTATTATCATATAAAGGGATTAGGAGGATTAAAGAAATGGTTAAACTCCAGTGACTCACAGGATAATACTTAATTACTGTTGTGACAAGACCACTCGATATGCTGTATGTGAACTTGCAAAACAAAAGATAATGCTGATTTAATCTAAAAGGTTCAAGTAGTCAACTTCAGATAGGACTTATGGAGGAAACAGATGGCAGTAATGATGACCCCATTGCTAAGTTTGCAGAACATAGCTGAAGAGGATCTGTATATAAGACCTGGGAAACCTGGGATGCAGAAGAGCCATGGGGCTGACTATATTTGTAACAATACGAGTTTACTTTTGCTGAGATGTCTGGAATAAATTTTCAGATGATTCAAATACCTTCTTGGTGTACCTGGACTGAGCTCTATACTATAGCTACAAACAAAAATTTCACAAACTTTTGGTGGATATAGAATCACAATTTCAAGAGACTCAGATTTTGATGAGTAAAGCTTATTTCAAGCTAAATTTCAAGATGAATTGATTCGAAAGCAAACTAAAACCATAAAATATACCCATCAATCTAGCATTTTGGAAATGTATATTAAATTTTTAAATACACTGATTTTTTAAAATATTTCACCAAATTCCAAGTACACTGATTCCTTGAAGTTAGGTTCACTTTACTCCCTGGAAATTAATTGTCTTTTTTTTAATAGAACTGCTTTAATTGATAAAAAGTTACTATTATTGCTATAAATCCAAATAAAATTTGAGAAGTGCTGTGTCTGGGTATATCTCTGCAATTCTCAGTAATATTTATATCTTGTAGGTACTCAAATTCCTATTGACTAAGAAATATGTGATCAGGGAGTAGTACAAAACATACAATTTTGCACTTCCATATAGATGATGTTAGTTACATTTTTGGATTATTGAAGTACTATTAAAACCATGCATATTGCTGAAGGGCTGTTTTTCCATTGTTATGTAGTGTGAAATGCATGAAACATTTTTTAAGGTTTATTTATTTATTTTGAGACAGAGTGAGAGGGAGTGCATGCAGGGACGGGCAGAGAAAAAGGGAGAGAGAGAATTCCAAGCAGGCTCCATGCTGTCAGCACAGAGCCTGATGAGGGGCTCAATCTCACCAACTGTGAGATCATGACCTGAGCCAAAATCAAAAGCCAGATGCTTAACCAACTGAGCTATGCATGTGCCCCCAAATGCATGAAACTTTTGTATCAGTGGATATCTGGATCTATCTGTGGAGATTTTCAAAAATACCTTTACCTAGATCCCATTCCAGAACCTTAAATCACAATTTATAGGGTGTAGCACAGGCATTGATATTTTTAAAAACTGCCTCAGGTGACTTATTGTAAGGTTCAGGCTACTGCTTCTGAAACTTCAGTGTGCCTACTAATTTGGAGAATTTGTTAAAATGCAGTTTCTGACTCTGTAGGTATGAGCTTTAGATTTTGTATTTCTGTCAAGCACCCAGATAACACTAGAAACAGTATGAATAAAATATTTCCATCATCACAGAAAGTTCTAATGGCCAGTATTGCTCTAGAACTTGAATTTATATCTAAAAAATCCCTTGTCTGAAACTCAGAATAACTGCCATTAGGAGAGTATAGAAATTTGATAACAAATGTTGCCTAACAGTATAAATAACTTTTCAGCATAAGTAACAATAATACAACTAACACATCTGCCTTATTGCATTTCAAACTATAACAGATGTTTCTTGAGCCACTAGACTGAGACACATTAGTTGTTGGAAATTATTAATAATAATAATAATAATAATAAAAGAGTTATTTTCTGGCAATCCCCATTAACTAAAGTGTTAGAACAATGGTGCTTTCTAAACTGATAGTGCAAGACCTCTAGTGTCTTTCTAAACCTGCCATTTTCTTTTACCTTTCCACAAGGATTCTGATTGCAGGGTTGTTATGTTGGATGACCTAGTTGTTTGAACTGTAACTTGGACACAGGTGCCACTACTAGGAAAATTCACTAATTATCCTCATGGTAGGCTGTTGCCAATATCATTGTCCAGGACCTCCTTATCAGAGCAAGATGTTTCCTCCAGCCCAACAGCAGTCCCAGTATCCCAACACTAAACCTTATTCCCCAGGCAGTGAGTCCTTATTTGAGTCACAAATAGTAGTATCTTCTGTTACTTTAGCTTGATAGAAACATTCCAGTGATCTGGTATTTATTTTACGTATTTTTTTTTTAATTGCAGTTCCTTTCTCTGTGGTGTTAGGCACTCATAGAGCATAGCAGGATGTATAGTAATGCCTCCAATTAGACCCAAAGATTAGAAACACCAAATGTGGGGTGTTCCATTTCATACAATGTCCAGTGAAGTTGAAGACTGGACCATATCCATCCAGAGAATGAGTGGATCTAACCAGGGCATCTCGCTGTCATTCCCCAGAAGTCCAGATATATTCCCTCATAACTAAGCAGCTTAAGCAAGCAGACCACTGTGTTCCCACCTTGCCAGACAACCTCTCACACATACAATGAGTAGCTGAGATAGCTGGATTTAAACCATGCTGGGACCCCATTACAAAACAAAATTGCTCCTTAAAATGTTAACACATTCTGAATACAATAATCACTTTATATTGTATCACTCTAAAAGAGAATTCCAATAATAACAGGAGAAACAAAAATAGAGAAACAAACAAAATGGCACTTTAAATTACAGAATAATTCAGGTTGTTTTTGTAGCATTGTTTAATGGACACATATCTTTGTGAATTTTGGATCTTTTAAATACATTACCAGCATTTTCATTATTATTGTTATCCTTTATTGGACTCTAAGCTTCATGGGATCAGGGTCATCATTTATTCAACTTTAAATACTACAACATATGCAACCTAATATGTTGTAATAGATGGCTCTAAATAAACTATAAACTTTAGAGGTGAAAATTTCCCCAAAGAGTCATAATTCTAACTACTTGATTTTGAGGGTTTTAGACATCCTATAACTGATTTTAAATAAAGAACTATGTTATATATACCAGGATATACAAAACATGTTCCTTCTTATCTAATTGCAGCCTTTTCCCCTTCCAACTCTATACCAAATAGTAAAATATAGTGTAAGTAACTGCGCCTGGGTGTCTGTCACTTAAGCATCCCACTCTTGATTTTGGCTCAGGTCGTGATCTCATGGTCCTGAGGTCCAGCCCAGTGTTGGGCTCAGGGCAGAGCGTGGAACCTGTTTGGGATTCTGTCTCTCTCCTTCTCTCTCTGCCCCTCCCCTGCTTGTGCTCTCTCTCTCTCTCTCTCTCTCTCTCTCTCTCTCTCTCTCTCTCAAAATAAATAAATAAACTTTAAAAATAAATAAATATCAGGCCTAAAGAAAGGGTAAATTAGAGTAGAAGGTTAAATTTTAGTAGAAAGTACATTATCAAAATATAGATTGGATGTTGTGCTATTTCTCTTAATAAAATGATAAACTCCTTGAGGTCAGTGACTATTATAAATTTTATATTCTCGTCAGTATTTGACATAACACCTACGTGTGACTGATGCTCAGCAAGTGTTTAATGGTTTCCTTTATTTTATTTGTGCAAAAAGTATAGCGGTTAAAAAAAAAAGGATCGCCTTACATATCATGAAAACATTTTCTGTTTTATTTATGAGAGCCTGCCCAGATGAGAATTTTGACACAATTGTGAAGAACTAGGGAATTGAACCACCCTCAGATTCCTTCACATCCTGGCTGATTTTAAGCACCTGGAGAAATAAACCATTGAAAATCCTTTGTGGTGTCCAGGGCTAAGTTTGGGCACAACCTCACAGCTCTCAGCATGAACACGAATTTCCAAAATTTAACTTGAGCCCTTGAGGGATGAAATTGGCTTCACTGATACCTCTTTAGAAGGAATGAACTTCAACCTGACATATATTCACTAATTATTGTTATTTCTTAATTCTCTTAAAACATAAAAGATGAAAGGCTGAAACTGAATTGTAATTGGCAAAGGAATTTCATACAGGGAAGGCACCTCTTGATTAGCAGCTGTGTAGGCAGAGGGAGGGCTGGGGGTATGGAAATTTGGCTAAGAATTCACACAGAAAAGTGCTTGATGTGCTTCGAAATAGCTCAATCAGGACTCAGCGTGCTGTGAAAGCGCTCAACTGGTGCTCAACTTCCAGCATATTTAAATGAGTTGAAAGCTTACTTTTTAAAAGTACTCAATTGGGAGTGCTCAAGTTGTGGCACCTATTAGTTGAATGCTAACTAACTTTTCCTTTCATATGGTTCACTTCTCAGTTAAGCAGACAGTTTTGCTCTTCATGGGTTCAGGTTGACCTGGACCTACCAGGAGTCATTGGGAAATCTGCATCTCTTGTGGAGGAGGCAAATCTTCGACCAACCATTCCCATTGCTTTCTCTGGCACATTCTAGCTTCTCTCCTTCTCTCTCTTTCTCTCTCTCTCTCTCAGTCTCTTTCCATCTCTCTTTCTTTGTCTCTCTGTGTCTCTCTTTCTCATGTTTTCACATTATCCTCCTCACTGTTTGGAGCTTTGTCTTGTCTGAAGCTACTTTGAAATGACTAAAATAGCAGTGGTTGCTGTGTAACATGATCTGATATCTTTTTATTCCTGATGAATGGGTTTGTTTTTTTCCCAAGTGCCTTTTCAATCATTTTGATAACATTGCTTCTCAGAAATGGTTTTGAGCTTTATTTCGAGTTTAAGAAACTATACAGCTTTGTGCTATGTTCCATAATGTCCACTTTTACCTCTGATTAATTCATTAGTTTTACCTTAGTCTAATTCATACTGTTTAAGTAGGGAAGGTGAGTCCCATAATGTTCTGTATAACAAATAAATAACCCGATTAATTAAATTGCTCAAGATTAAATTTGAGCTATATATTTTGAGCGTGCACTTTGGGAAAAATATACTACGTCCTTTAATTATCTCACTATTGTTATAAATTGAGATAAAGATTTCAATGGATTCTATTTTCTGTAACAACTTCAAAATCTCATGGGACGATACATTGATGTGTAAGTGCATTTTTAGCACACTTCAATGATCTCATATATACCTTTTGCAAGTACTTCATTATACATTAAGAAAAATTTTTTGAAGTATATACATATATGTGATAATTAGTCCATGACTGCTGACTTAGGACTGTTGTTCAGTGTGTGTGTGTGTGTGTGTGTGTGTGTGTGTTTTAATGAACTGGATACAAGTATCAGTTGTATCCTATTTACCCTGCACCAATACAAAGTCAGTCTATACCCAGGTGAAGAAAGCCTTTGAGAACATTCCTCTTTAAATAAAGAAAAAGCCAAGCCAAAGTGTTACCTGTAGAAATACAGTGTAAAAGCTTTTATTTCAGTTTAGTTCTTGACCTCCTGTAATGATGGAGCAAGTTGTTCAAACTAAGGGTTAAAGAAAGTTTAGGTAAATGGAAACGTAATCTGTATACTTCATGTAACGACTGAAGGAGAATGTGCATTCTTTATTTTCAGGTGAGTAAAATAACATTTTAATTTAGCACCTAGTACATGAGTAATGCATGAACCTCCTAACACATCTCCCAGCCATCCACTTTCTAAGGCAAAGGTGCCTTCCAGTACATAAATGTCATTGGAAAGGCCATGGGTTTTGGTGGAGATATTATATAAGGAATTCTCAGGCTGCAGCTTTTGAAAATGTGGGTCATCTAACTCCCTCATTATGATTTGGGTTCTCCAAGCAATCTTCTGGTTTTAGTTGGCTTCCAAATCAGTCTACTGAAGAGGAAGAATAAGTTAGTTAGGTGAACAAATTGTTTGGAAAATAAGTTAGTCAGTATAACACTATATGCCAATTATACCTAGTTTGAAAAAAGGCTATGTTCCAATATAAGTGAAAAAGATAGGAATCTCACTGGAAATTAATAAATTTGCATGAGGGCTTTCTATCACACTGAGAATTTGGGTGATGGAATGGTGCCTAGTTTTCTGTGAGTCTACAGTGCTAATGGCCTGACCTTGGAAGGAGGTGAATTTAGTAAGGTAATGACTATCACTCCTTGAAGGCTCTTTTAAGAAAACTTACTGCTTGCCAAAATCATATTTAAAAACTTTTCTTTTTGGATTTCTATTGAATTTATGTGGTGTCTTCACAATAATGCTATGCTCAATTTTATGAGCACAATGAACATTTAATTTTCTTTATGCCGATACTCAAAACTATAGAAGTAAAGGCATTTCAATAAAAATTAAAAGTTGATACTTTTAGCAACCTGGAGCGGCTTAGTATGATAATATCCAATTAGGAATATCTTTTTTTCTGGAACAAAATGAAGGAAGTATGGCAGTAGAGGGTTCTTCACAAATTCTACCCAGTGGCTATAAGAGGCAGTACCGTGTTATTGCTTTGCTTTAAAATAAAGATAGAAATGCATGCCCCGTTGGCCCTCGCTGTTTGGCATATTGAAACTTGTCTATTAAATTACCCTTTACAGAGTTTCACCATGTTCTCTCTCTCTCTGAAAATAAAAGCTAATTCAGCTTTTTTATTGTTATGATAGAAAAAAAATAATAGCTAAGGGAATTTGCTCTGCAATCATACACTCAAGTGACGTATTTACTTTAATAAACCAAGAAGTTATTTAGGTGGTTTTCATCATTTTTAAATGATTATCTTTTTGTACTTACTTGACCTAGTTAGATAATGATGTGCAGATAGATTTGATTCAACTACGCACTAGTGAAGATGTTCGGTGAAGTCTTAAAACAACTGCTTTTAATATTCCTGAACAATAGGAACAGCCTCCTGTGAGGTGTGTGCTGCTTGTTTGCAATCCGCTCTGACATTTTCTGATATTTTCACTACAAACGAGTTCTGTTTTGAAAGCACTTGCTAGAGAGCCACTGAATGTGTGTTGTCCGTTGAGCACTACTTATTTTCGTTGATTTGTTATTTTCAGCTGTTGGGGGCCAAGATTAAGAAATGATTGAGAAAGCCTCCATGTATGTCATTCGATGGCTATACAAGATCATTTTTTTAAACTTTTTAATATTATCTTTTCTCAATTAGGATTTTGTAATGTCTTATTAATATGCAAATGCATGTTATGACTGTGTTTTTCCTCTACTGTATGATCTGCTCTCCAACTGAAAATTAATAAAGGCTCTCAACTGGTCCTAAAGTTTTCATCAATATGAGCAGATGTTGCTATTGTTTGTTTGACTGGAGCATATACTTTGAAAGATATCATCTGAGCTTGAAAATAAACTAAGCTGTAGTCCTGTTTTTGTATAATAGTGTCAGGAAAATGTTTTGTTTTGATTTCAGTGGCAAATCAATGGTAGTTTTCTGATCATTTTTAGAATGTGAGTTTAAGACAGAAGTCATACTTGCTTTTTGGTGTTTAGATGAATGTCTAGTCAACAACAAAACACTTGTTATATGCGAGTCAAATGACCGTGTTTCTATAGCAGTGCTTTTTATAAACTATTGGCTGCGTTAAAATTTCGGTCATTTTATCCATTTTGTAAAAATCAAGCTGACATATAATGCAAACTGTATGCCACCATTCTAACCAATTACACATTGTTCTAAGAATGATAACACTTGTATAGAATAGATCTAATTATTATTCCCATTTTATAGATGCAGAAGCAAAGGGACAAGAAGATTTATAGCTTTTGTAAGATCACACTGTGGACTGTGGCCCAGGCAGCCTGCCTCCACAGTCTGTGCTTTGAACTGCTATTTTATGCTGTGTTAAAAATTCTGAGTATCTCCATCATTCCCCTGTGACGGCTAGCCTTTGTCTGTTCTTAAAGGAGCTCCTGTCTTAACAGTAAGACAGTGGATTTTCCACTAGTTTTATTATTATTCTTTGACTGAAAATCTAGTCAACGTTTCTGAGGGACATGCACCCAAAAAAGAGGAGAGAGAGGGGCACCTGGGTGGCTCGGTCGATTAAGCATCCAACTTCAGCTCAGGTCATGATCTCATAGTTTGTGAGCTCAAGCCCCACATCAGGCTCTGTGCTGACAGCTCAGTCTGGAGCCTGCTTCAGATTCTATGTCTCCCTCTCTCTCTCTGACCCTCATCCACTCACACTCTGTCTCTGTCTTTCTCTCTCTCAAGAATAAATAAACACTAAAAAAATTTTTAAAAATTATTTCAAAAAGAGGAGAGAGAGAGAGAAGGGGAGAGGTTCACAAGTTAATGCCATGCCACTCCTGAATATCAATGGGATAAAAATATTGTACCAGCCTATTTATGTCATTTAGTCTTAAAATTTTAAACTGTTAACCAAAAAAATCATTAAAAATCTTAACATCTGGTGTAAATACTTATTGCAATATCTTTATTATCTTACACATACTAGAATAAATCACTTGAATAGAGCATTCATAAAAGTTATATACCCATTATAAATGCTAGAAAATGGAATTCCAAAGGAGAGAATATAGAAATAATCTATTATTGAGGCAAATTTACCTCTTTAAAGATACCTGATTGTTCTATAACAAAGTATAATAGTAAGTGAATAGGACTTCATTAAATTTGTGAGATGGTTCCTTCAACTGAGCAAAACATTTGAACTAGTGATTTTCAGGGTAGAGAATGCTGTATGAATCTTAAAGGCAAAGTAGCTTCTTTTATTACATCACCAAAAGTATTAAAGCCTTATTTTTTTAAATATGCTGATAAAGAAAGGACAGTATGGCCTCTTCCATTGGGTAGTTTATAATCTAAAGTTGTTGATTATGACACAGACAAAAAATAATATAAAGCTGTAAGTATACGCAGAGAAGATAAAATGTCTAATTGTTTAAAACCTTGGAAATGGGGTACCTATGTGGCTCAGTCAGTTAAGGGTCTGACTTCGGCTCAGATCATGGTCTCATGATTTGTGGGCTTGAGCCCCCAGTCAGGCTTTGCTGACAGCTCAGAGTCTGGATCCTGATTTGGATTCTGTCTCCCTCTTTCTCTGCCCCTCCCCCATTCATCCTCTCTCTCTCTCTCTCTCTCTCTCTCTCTCTCTGTCTTAAAAATAATAAACATTAAAAAAAATTAAAATCAAAAATAAATAAAATCTTGGAAATTATTTTAGTTTTTAAAATTCTAAATAATGAAATTTTGGCTTATAAATATTACCAATTGAGCCAGTTGATATTTGGCAAAGTCACGTTTAACCCTTCTCAAGTTTCAGTGGGAAATCAACATTTTGCAGTTTTCTCCTCTTAGGCAGATGGTTATAGCAAATCTCCATCCAGAGTTTATTTGTCCCTTGAATGCTTGGGGGAAAAAAAGGACTAAACGTAAAATAAAATAAGCCTTTGAATTATTTTAGAATTTTTATAGGCATCATGATGATTACTATGCAGAATGATGCCTTGCCCTTGAGAAATTTGCATTTTACATTAAGCAAACTGCCAATTTATGCTATTGCTGCTTTGAGGTGACATAAACATACCACAGGCACCCTGCCTTTTAATTTTTTTTATGTTTATTTATTTTTGAAAGAGAGAGAGACAGAATGCTAGCAGGGGAGGGGCAGAGAGAGGGAGACACAGAATCCGAAACAGGCTCCAGGCTCTGAGCTGTCAGCACAGAGCCCAATGGGGGCTCGACCTCACAAACTGCGAGATCATGACCTGAGCTGAAGCCAGTCGCCCAACTGACTGAGCCACCCAGGCACCCCTACCACAGGTGCCCTGCCATTTAGGCCCAAAAGGAACCCAAAAAACTCCTCTGTCAATATCATTCACGCAAGTGACAAATAATCTCCAACTTATGTAGTGAAGCAAGTAAACAGAGTACAGAGTTTGTTGTGAAAGAAACAATAGTATATGGATGCACAGCTGAGGCTGGGATACAGAGTGAGATGCCAGTGAGACATGCAGTTTAGGTATCCTGCTCTGGTTGGTGTAGCATCTACAGGATATGAAATATATTCCACTTGAAACAAATGAGCTTCATCTCTATGAGACGAAGTATCATGGGAATGTTTTAAGTATATTTAATAATATTTTATCCTGAAACCCAAACTTGTGGGACCACTGAAGAGTTTCTACATTTTATATTTATCTGTCTCAAGGGTAGCATTTTAGAAATTAAAAGTCAAATTTAATATAATTAGAAAAAGAAGTACAGTTTCTGAAACTATGACCTGTTTTGTAATCCACATCAAGTTGGGCTTTTTGGTACTGACTGTAAAAGTTTAACAATAATTTCTTCTTAATTTAGTACCTAAAGATATTTGAGCTTTATTTTTGAACCACATTTACATCATAATTCACACACACAAGATTATGGCTAGATGTAACAGATTTATGAAAATAATCATATACATATCATTGACTAATTTGAGGACTAGGTAGAATGAACTTAAAACTGGAAAAACATTAACAGTAGTGGCCATGAAGATTTGCTGCAAAGGTTTCGTAGGAAGGAATGAAAAGAAATCATGAAGGATGGTTATTATAATATCCCTTTTTAAGGAAGAACAATCTAAGGTAAGAGAGGTCATATCACTACCACAAAAATTACATGATGACTAATAAATGAATGAACAGCCACTTCATATCTGAGTATACATATATTGTCTGTACACACACACACGCAAACACACACACACACACACACACACACACACACACACACACACACATTCCTGGTTTGTGCCTGACACCATTCTTATCACTGCAGATACTACAGTAGTAAAAAAGAAAGACGACTTTATCCTTTCACTTAATTTATCTTATAATGCATCAAAGCAAAACTAAACAAGGTAACAAAATATTTTGATATTCCTAAATGCTATAATTAAACAAAACAATGGGGAATTTCTTTCCAAGGGAATGATATGCTTTTGTAACCCAATAACTACAATATCCTACAAAGTTTATGTTTACTATTAACAACACTTCACAGAGTTACACCCCATGCAATTTATGCCTCTATAGTCTGACTCTGTAGGTTCTATATGAATTTTCTGTGTGACCTTGAGCCTGTGTGAGCCTCAATTCCTCCACTGACAAAATGGAGTTGATATTAATTGTTACCAGAATTAAAGAATTAAATCTAAAAACACTTAAAATAATTTCAGGTATCTCATAAAACTCAAGTGTGTGCTATTCTTGTTCTTTTTCCTATTTTTACATGTGACTGTTATTAACCATGATTGAAAATACTCTTAAGCCATAATTGTTTTTGATGTTGGTGAACTCTTGGTATACAGTGTCATAAACACTAGGTAAATTAGGGTTTCAGTATCTCTAAGAACATCCCGACTGAACCTAGTCAACATTCTCTCTGATTATGATATGCTTGAATTTCCATAAAGTTTTGTACATCTTACCTTCTTTCTTATTTGCTATTCTCTGAACTCTTATTGATATATGATGCCCTTCGTGCTCTATTACAGAAAAGCTTACTGATCCAAATGAACCACTAATCCCTCTTCAAATCTTTATATGGCTGCATTATAGTATATCCAGCCAAAATATTTAACACATTAATTTGCCTCTCATATCCTAACCTAAATGCTACTCTTAACTTCTTATTTTCAAATACCCTCATGAATCTTCACTTCAGATGCCATGCTAACCACTCCCCAGTTAATTATACCTCTAGGGTGCCTGGGTGGCTAACTCAGTTAAGTGCCTGACTTCGGCTCAGATCATGATCTCATAGTTAGTGAGTTTGAGCCCTGCGTCGGGCTCTGTGCTGAAAGCTTAGAGCCTGGAGCCTGCTTCACATTCTGTGTCTCCTCTCTCTCTCACACTACCCCACTCTCTCTCTCTCTCTCTCTCTCTCTCTCTCTCTCTCTCTCAAAAATAAAAAAATAAATAAAAATAAATCATACCTCTATCCACTGAGTTACTAAAATCAGACAGACGGGAGTCATCTTCCTTTTTCATACTTCATATGACCTCCCTGTTCTCTCAGGTCTCTTCCTCTCCATCTCCCTGTTGCCACCACCCTTGTTAAGGAATCTGTTAACCCTCAATTTCTCTTGTCTGGCTTATTACTTCAGGTTGCTAACTGCTCCCATTTCCTTCCAAAACTCTTTCCTAAGTGATGCCCAGGTAATCTAATTTTTTTAACGTTTATTTGTTTTTTGAGACAGAGAGAGACAGAGCATGAATGGGGGAGGGTCAGAAAGAGAGGGAGACACAGAATCCGAAACAGGCTCCAGGCTCTGAGCGGTCAGCACAGAGCCTGACGCAGGGCTCAAACTCACGGACCACAAGATCATGATGTGAGCTGAAGTCAGACGATTAACTGACTGAGCCACCCAGGCGCCCCTATCTTTCTAAAATGCAAGGATTAGGGGCATCTGGGTAGCTCAGTCAGTTAAGTGACTGACTGTTGATTTTGGCTCAGGTCATGATCTCACGGGATAGAGCCCTGTGTCAGGTTTTGCGCTGACAATGCAGAGACTGCTCAGGATTCTCTGTCCTGTCTTTCTCTCTCTCAAAATAAATAAATATAATTTTTTAATAAATATTAAATAAAATAAAATACAGGATTATATCAAAGCTTTACACAAAATATTTTAATAGTTCTTTATTATCTTTAGGATAGTCTCCTTACAGATGAATACAAATCGTTTCTACCTTTATCTCCTTCTATTGTCTCAGATTTACTCAATACTTCTTATATTTCACTGAGAAATTCTTTGCTCTCCTACTTATCCTTCAAGATTCAAGTTGTGTAAATCAGGATTCCAATCAGAAAGAGTTGGAACACTCAAATTATTAAAATTTCTCAAGAAGGGTATATTACAGTGGGTCTCTTTGTAAAAGTTTAGGCAGAGTGTGGGTAATATACAGTTAATGCAATAATCGGAGCTAATAACACAGTGAGAGATGTTGCAATCCCAGACCTAAAGTGGTAAGGGGAGATACTGATTATCTGAAGTTGGAAGGAAAGGGAATTATGTAGACAAGCCTGACTGGAGAGTCCAGTGGCTGCAGAGCATAGCAGCTTGCAGGGAGGGGAGTCAGGAGAATAAGATACACTGGACACATTCTTCTTCCTTATTCAAAGCCAGCTCCAGGCCTCCCTTTTGGCTGAACCTCCTGAGAGTCAGAGGCTTGGGAGCCATTTACATGATCCACATAATCTGCCAGGTCAGAAAGCTAGAGGGAAAACGGTAGAGGTAGAATTGGAAAGTCAAGAGGCACCTGGGTGGCTCAATTGGTTAACCATCCGACTCTTGATTTCAGCTCAGGTCATAATGTCAGGGTTTCTTGAGTTGGAGCCCTGCATGGGATCTGTGCTGACATTGCAGAGCCTGCTTGAGATTCTCCCTCTTTCTCTGCGCCTCCCCAGCTTGCACTCTCTCTGTCCCTTCTCTCGCAAATGAATTAAAAAAAAAAAAAAGGAATTGGAAAGCCAAATGAAAGGTTCCTTAAACAAAGATTTTCCAGATTCTTTCCACATTAGTGTTTGTATTTGTTCTTCCTGACCCCCCAGGTCACGCGACACAATGTGGAGGACCCAAATGGATTCTATACACTGCACACACAGGATGTTTGCATCACAGCTGAGGAACCCACACTTAGGGAACCTAAATCTTTTATAACAGGATGTAAGAAAACATGCTTTTCACCCCAAAGGTGAATAATATTTTGTTATATTGACAGTAAATATTTCTTCCCTTCGTTCTGGAGGCAGATATCACCTCTGTCACCAAGGTTGTTTGCCATACAAACATCCTTGCAAAGATATTTTGCAACAAAAGGGCAGTCAGTGCCTTGTTCATAAGTTATGCAAAAATGCAAGTAATCCATGGAGAATTGTCTCTGACAGTGTGATATATTCAATTTCAACTTTTTCATTTTTATCCAAGGAAATCTAATTCCCTTTGATTGTATTTAAAGTAAGAACAGATATGCATTTGAACTGTAAGTGAAATAAGTTTATGCTAATACTGGTTGAATCAATCTTATATTGTTTTTATTCTTTATGAGATTACATTAGAGAAAAAAATCTTCTCCTGATGAAAAATATGTTAAAACCACTGGTTTAGAACAGGACATAAGGACAAGCTACTTAGATGAGTTTATTTCTGCATTACAACTGCAGATTTTACTCTTAATTGCCACATCCTTTGTTGATTGTTTCATAAATATACACGAGTTTGCACAAAAATTAAAACATTCTAGTGACAGTTATGGATTGAATGGGGTCTGTGTTGCAGCTTATGTTACCATCTTGGTAACATAAGGCATGGAATAGAGGACATAAACTATGTATATTAAGTGGAAGTGTAAAAAAAAAAAAGATTTCTACCATGTTTCATGTGCATGTAAATTCTAGTTTACTTATTTGAAATTTGATAAAGATGACAATTTGCCACAATGTTTATTATTGCATTACATTTTAAAGTGATATATCTAACTTATGAATTTAATAAACATTGTATATATCATTAAGTTCTACTATTTTATTTTATGGCCAAGTTTCATTTAAAAAAATTTCTTTACATTTATTTATTTTTGAGAAACAGGGAGAGACAGAGCACAAGTGGGGGAGGGGCAGAGAAAGATTGGGACACAGAATCCAAAGCAGGCTCCAGACTCTGAGCTATCAGCACAGAGCCCGACATGGGGCTCGAACCCACAAACTGTGAGATCATGACCTGAACTGGATTCGGACACCTAACCGACTGAGCCACCCAGGCACCCCCCAAGTTTTCATTTTTATAAGACTTGAAGCCAGTATTAAAACTTTCTAGGAGCAATTATGCCTTCTTTAACTGCTCTACTTCAGAATAACATCTAAATACAGCTAGTTATCTCTGAGGGGAGTGTGGCAATACCTTTTGTTTGTCTGCCTTTTATTCTCATTGCATATGAGCTATGCTCCAAACATAAGTAATTTCGTTGACAAAATAATTGTCTGGGAAGTTCTTTTTTTTATTTTTAAGAACATTACAAGTTTTTGAGGTACTCAATCGAGCACATTTGAGGAATTTAGTTATGAACAACTAGAGACCAACATAATAATATAATATATTTCCTCTAATGCACCATTAGCATGCGTCCGAATCACCAGGAAGGTTCGGTACAACACAGATTCCTCGGCCCCACCCCCAGAGTTTCTGAGTCAGTAATACCAAAGAATTTGCATTGCCAGGAGATGCTCACTGCTGGTCCAGGCACCACACTTTGAGAAAAAGTACTCAAATGATGGAAATGAAGATGATGAAGATGAGGTAATTCAACCTGCATGTTGTTCCGGTGGTTGGCAATCTGCTAGATTCTTTGCGTATAGAAGCTCGTTATGTCTCAGGAGTCTTTATCTTTAATGATAAAATTGAAGTTGAAGGAGCTTAAATAAAATGCCCAAGATCACCACATTGAAAAGTCCAAGAAGCCAGTGTTCATTCCGGGCCTTTCTGACTTCATTTCCTTTCATTCTTTGTTTCACAAAGGGTAGAAAACTTATCTACAGAAAAGAAAAAAAAAATTGTCACACGGGTGGGGGGAGGGAGGAAGAACTGTACGGTCCATGAAGACCTTTGTGTCTACAAACAGATGGAAGATGTACACTGTGATTCAGGAGAGCCAGGTGTATATAACCTGTGGCTTCTAGTAAGGGGTGAGAAGTTTCCTGTGCGGGAACTAGCACTTGTAATTTAATTCCTCTAATGAGTCAGAGGCAGTTCAAAGTCATGCAAAGCCCAGAAGCAACCTGCAAATGACAAGGTGGAAGATAAACACCAAATCAGGTCAAAGAAGGATTTCTTCATAGTTTTCATATTTAAAAATAAATGGTTTCTGTTACTTAGGGTAAATAACAATATTTCTTCATCAAAATACTGGAGACTGAAATGGCATACTCTCTGTGCTTGTGCCCAATAAAAGTCTAAAATGATGTATTTGCTAGAGTACCCATAAAAAGCATCATTAATCATCTGGTTCCAGTGACAAGGGCAAAGACAGAGTATCAGGGGGAAATGAGAACTTGGAGGATAAGCCTTAAAATCTGAACTATAGGCCAAAACAAAAATATCACTGTCTGTCCTGCCTTTACATTAACTGACTATATTCGTGTTCATTGAACACACCAATCTTGTTTCTCACTTACAGATATTGCAATATCTGTTTCCTCTTCCCAGGATGCTTTTTGTTCTGAGTTCCACAAAGGTCATTCCTTCTTGCATTCTGATTTCAAATGTTGCAACCTCGGGGAGACGCATCCCTGATCAGCCATACCCCATAGCACTTAATCACCATATGTTGCAACATATATTTTCATTATTTTTTAATTATCTTTCCCTTCAACCACTATAATTTAAAAAAAAAGACTGATAAAAAGGGAATTTTTGCCTATTTCTTGCTACTGTGATTCTAGCATTTAAATAGTTTCTAGCATCTATTAGGCTTTAAATAATTATTTCTTTATTTTTTTAATGTTTATTTACTTTTGAGAGAGAGAGAGTGAGCACATGAGCAGGGGAGAGACAGAGAGAGAGGGAAAGAGAGAGAATCCCAAGCAGGCTCTGCGCTGTCAGCACAGAACCCAAAGTCCATCTCAAACTCATGTATGGTGAGATCAGGACCTGAGCTGAAACCAAGAGTCAGATGCTTAACCAACTGAGGCATCCAGGCACCCATAATTATTATTTATTTTTAATAAATTAATGTAGGAGGGTGGAGGAAAGAACTAAATTTTTAAAAAGAAAAAAAGAACATATAGAAATTGCAGTACTTGAACTCTGAATGATTAATCACAGGATTTTCAAAGATTGAATCTGCACTGAGTTCCTAGGCTAACAGCTCTCCACACATACACTCTTTCCATTATGGTCTTCTGTCTGCAGCGATGACCTAATGTAATGTACATGTATAATTATAGTTTCTTTTTACTCCCCTCACCCCTACCTTTTCTCTCAGTGCTCAAGATAGACAAAGAGGTATACATAAGCACAATAATCGTGAAAACTGCCAACAGATACCCAGTTGAAAATGTGGTCAGATTTTTTTTAAAGTAGATTGAAGCACTTGAAAGATAATTTACTCAGCCCCAGAAATGGTACGAACTGTGTATATATTTTAATTCTATCTCTCCACTCTTACAGAAAACCCTTTAAGAGCCCAACTGCATGTTTATATTCTTGTAATTAATTGCAAACTAATTGTATTCATAAAGTCATATTTAAACTAATAGTGACATGGAGAGTTAACTCTGGTAATAGATCTGGATTTTCATTAAGTATAGAATTTAAATCGTGGGATTTGGAAATAAGGTGAAGAAGACAATTTATTTTGGTAAAAATTGAGTCAGTGATGAAAGCAGCATCCTTTAAACTGTAATGTAAGCCCAGTCTTTGAAAAATAACATGCATGGTGCTTGGAGATGCACTGAAGATTGAAAGCTTTTCATGTGTGATCTTCTCAAAACAGAATTTGTGTTCAAATTGTATAGGTCCTTGTGCACAAAGAATAGTAATGCATCCCAAGAGTCTTTCTAGATTTTTGGAGCGTAGATTGTGTGTGTGTGTGTGTGTGTGTGTGTGTGTGTGTGTGTGCGTACACGCGCACATGGCAGAGTGAGAGAGAGGTTGAGAGAGACAAACACCAAGAAAAGAGCCTCTACACATACCTAAGATGATATCTTTCAAGAAAAGTTTGTTACAGAATTGTAACTACTATTCTTTAGACTTACTATCCAAATAGAATGCTTTGTCAAGCTTGCTTAGCTACCATGATTTTTTATTGCTATGAAGTAAGGATAATAATACTCCTTCATTTGACTTTTAACTCATTTATTCACCATTAAAAATACTTGAGTACGCACTATATGCTTGTCATTATTCTGGATGTTGGGAATGCAGCAAAACATTTAAGAAGAGCAACTAATTCTTGGATGCAGAGTCATTGAAAATATAATGAGATTGAATACAAATGTACTCTGTGAAGGTCTATGCCATATTTCTTCAGATTAGCATTTTAATATAATGGAAGTAGATGGTTTTCAAAAAATATAAGACAATCAAGTAGATTTCTTTTGGTAATTTTGAAAAACAAAGACTAAAAACCCCAGAATTATTAAAAAAAAAATACCAGGGGTTTGTGCACTTATACTGAAACGTATAGGTATTATCTGTGTGACAAGAAATGAAATTTATTACCTTCATATGGAGATGTATTGCTAGGAACATACTTTTTACTTTCAGGAAAAAGTAATCTAAAAGTGAGTTGTAGACATAATGCCTACCATGCTAGAAAAATGGCTAATGGCTAAAAATGGTTATATAAAATGTAAGAAAGCCTTCTTCAGATGTAAGGAATATATACATTCTGAAAGATTACCTGTGGAGTAATTTATGCTCTTCAAATATTTTCTCTTCTACTGACATGATACTTGACACTTCCTATGAGAAAAATTTGTACCCAGATCAAATACAATCTCAGAGCAATCCTTATAATGTCAGACTTTTGGAAAAGAAAATGTAATTCCTTTTGCAATTTAATACTCCTGGGAAGACAGAAACAGTGAAACTAGAAAAGCAAGACACAGTGCTGATCACTTCTTGAGGTGCTGCTGCTAGGACTTGTGGGAGAGAAAAGAGGACATTAAGACTGTGGGCTTCATGCTGTGAGCCATTAGCTGAATGCTCTGGGCTTTGCAACCAACAGCGGGCAGAAGGAAAGGTGGCCCGGATGCAGGGAGGAAAGAGAAAAGGAGATTTATTGTCTTCTCTATAGGATCTTATTTCTATTCTCTTTTATAAGATCATAAATAAGTTTCTTAACCCTTTGCTATTTGTATTCTTTGTGATCTGAAAAAGTGCAAAGCCACTTATATTTCCAACTGAAAAATCATTAAAAAAAATTTACCGTGTTTATTGCTTTATAATTGTTAATTTTAAGTATAGCTTCCTAAAGACAAAGTCCTAGGAACTGGATTTCTCTAAAGAGTGATTTTATGAGTTAGGGTCACTACTGTAGGTGTTTCTAGAGCTTAGATAATGACTAGCACATGGTAAGTGCTCAACAGACAATGTTGCCTGACTGAGGGTTGTTGATATGGAAGGATAGAAGCTGTTATATGCAGAATATTATGCAAAGTGAGGAATGTAATTGCTCAGTGCCTAGATGCTTAACTCACACAGACCAGGGTTTAAAGCCCAGCTCTGATGTGTCACGTGATTCTGGATAAGTGAGTTAACTTCTCTAATGTGTTTTCTCTATTGCAAAATAGAAATAATACCTTTACCAACTTCACAAATTGTGCATAAAACAATGCCAGTCACCCATTAAGCCTTCAATATTTGTCTTGTGTATCAGTATCATTATTTTGAGTGACATAACATATGTACATAGAAAAGAAAAAAATAATGAGAAAAAGAAGAGTCCTTGCAGGAAGTAAAGGATTGAAAGTACTTTAAAGATAATAATTAACCTACAAACCTAAGTCTCCTTTATATATTTTATGAAAGTAAATTCTTCACTCAATCATAGCAAATTATTTTTCAGATTCAGCATAGTCATTGAAGTATGACTTTAGGTGAAGATGTTTAACATGTACTAAGAAACACTACTTTACGTATATTTAGTGATCTAATGTGAACCTAGATGGGCTAGTTCCATTTGTAAATATCCGTAGTTAAAAGTAAGGTTACATATGATGCCAATTTAATGCCAGAATGTGTGTTCTGCAGGGCAGGGACTTTTGTCTGTCTTTGTCTATCACTAGTTGCCTAATTTCTAGAGTACACCCTAAATATTGCCAATGTGCAATAAATATTTGTGGACTAAAGCAATGAATGTGGCAGCATTATATATGTTTAGATTGTTTGCAAGAATTTTGACACTGCTAGTATAAATTTACCTCCTGTACTCCCATGACAAAGGAAAGTTCTGTTTCTTTTGCTTGGGCAAATGGCACCATGAATTTATGTCTCAGAAAGAATGAGGTGAAGCAATTCTTTTCAGTGCCCCATTCCCTTGGTTGCCAATTCTATACAATCCTGAGGAAATGATGCCACTGGCTTGTGGCTCCTCACCCCAGGTCTTGTATGACATATCTTCACACACAGAGGAATATATACGCTGTGCTTATGCAAAGCTTTTGGATCAACACTGTGTATAAAATTCACAGTCTTCATTTTTTCCCACAGGTGCAAAACAGCCCTGATAGTAACCAATTAAGAATTCACTTTGTGTGGCTTGTTCTGGTAGACAAAGTGTTGCTTCAAAATTAACAATAGTGAGGGCCTAATCAGATGTGCGACTCACAGTTTAGAAAATGTTTCAGATGTTTCAGAGAAAGGAAAGAGATGATTTATGGCCAAAGAGTAAATGACTGAAGAGTGCTGGGCAGTTGTGAAATAGAACTGAAAGTATAGTTGCAATCACCCTGATAGAGGTAAACAAATAAACATGATCAGAGCAACCAACATATATTTCACCATTTACCTTGAGAAGGGTTACTGGCACAAGCAATCTCATGTACAGTCTTTTGATTCCTCTTGGCCCTAAGAATGGGCCTTGGGCTTATAATGCTTCCTTACCAATAGAGAAAGAGCCCACACAGCCTGTTCCAAGCCTATCATCTTGTGTGGAAATATCTTTCCCTGTTTCAGATCCAGCGTGTTCTCCTTTGTTCTGAATAAGCATGTGTGTCAGTGGCCCTCAGACACATACTATTGAAGCTGATCTTGCTCCCTTCTCTATGTGAGTAAAAGCAGCATTCCTTGCAGAGTGTTTGACCTCCTTGTGTTTTCTTTGGTAACTCCAGTACCCAGATACCATGGTCCGGAAGGGTTTGGACTCATAATCTGGTTGTTGGCACAGTGATGACGTTTGCTGTTCTCCATGTGGTTTGAGTCCTCCCCTGACACTGGGAGCTAGCGCATGGTGTTCTGCTCTACAAAGGTTATTATTATTATTATGGTGTTCTGCCTCAAAGGCTATTATTATCTGCTCTATAATGTTATTTTGTCCTGAATCCGTCCTGTTGAACATTCGTTATCAATGACTTTGATGAAGACATGGAAAGCCTAAATATGAAATTAGGACATAATCCCTGAAAATGATTCCATTACTTCAAATAGTAACCAGTATCTAATTTATTAAGATAGGTTGTGATAAAATACTCAAAAGGAATGAAGGTAAAATTAACAAAAATAAGTATAAAATTCTGGCCTCCTGTTTCCTACAACATAGTGTCCTAGGTAACTGGAGTGATCTTCCACTTTAAAAAGAAAAAAAATAAAAATGGTGTTTAAACTTTTGAAAATATCTTCACAAATACTTTCATGAACTGGCAAAAACACCCTGGCCAAAATCAGGTAGAGCACTGAATCTCACTTGCATTTTGAGGGCATTTGACAAACCAGGTAAATCGGAACGTTGGTTTTTGTAGGCTCCCAGGACTCAGGGGACAGGGGTTAAAAAAAAAAAATTTAAAAGCCCAGGGCCTGGTCTTCCTTCCAGAGAAGTGACAGAGCCTAGCTCTATGCTTGCCAGTTTTGTTTCCTTTTCCTAAGCACAATGGAAGACAATACTTCCCCACCTTTCTTGAGTTAGGTAAGAGTCATGAAATAGAATTCTGGCCAGTGTGATGTGAGTAGAAGTGTCACATGCAACTTGTAGGCCATGTTGTATCATGTTTCTTCTCCTTTCCATGGGCACGGTGGTCATGTGTTGAAGATGGCACTGTTCCAGTTTAGAAAGAAACTGGATCACTGACTTGGTGCACAGGAGAAAGAGTCTAGGAGACTGGTGATTCTCCTTAATACATCCTTAAAAATCTCTGGTTTGAATGTTCTCACTTTTCATGTGAAATATTTGAGATTCATGTCTCCTAAGATTCTTCTAGCCTGAAAGTTTTATGATTTTTGTGTAAAAAAATTATGAACTATTTGATAATAGGAAGGCTGTTTTGTGCCATACTAATGTGTGTTCTATCTTGTATGACATCTGGCATAAAATAGGCAGTTGGTATATTTTGACTAAATAAGTAAAAAAATGATTCAAAAATCACTTTTCCCTGCAAAAATGTCCTCTGTGGAAACCATGACTACTTTTAGTCACAATTCTGTTCCTTCAGTGTCACCCACCATCTTAATAAGGCACAACTTTTTTTTAGGAAAAGAATCATTAAACAAATTCACACTCAGGAATAGATACAAACTCTACAGTCTGACTGGTACTCGTTTGCTATGCACCAGCATTGCGTTTACAAATTGTTAAAATATTCAAAATTTCCCGTATTTCATGAATGTCTGCACCTTTAAACCTTCCAGTATTCTTACCCCCACAACCTATTGATCATATTTGCCTGAGTTACTACATGTTCCTAAGATTTCTGCTTCCTCATTTCTCATCATTTCTCAATACCTGTGTGGTCTCAATGATTGGCCTAATTATCCACCTTTTAGACTAAAGTTAAAATTGCGTACTCATCACCAACTATCTCTCACTGTTTACTTTTTTCAATTTTCACTAAACCGTCAATTCCACTTCTTGAAATTTCTTCCAGTGTTTCTCTTTTTTCATTCCCTCTGCCACACGTAGGATGGTCCAGTCATTCTGAACTGTATAAAATTCCCAACATGCCCTGTTTTCTCATATTCTGCTTCTCTACAGAAACTTCCTTTATCATCCCAACACTCTTTTCTGTCTTGCAAATGCCTACTACTTATCCCCTTCTATGAATCTGCCCTGACTCCTACTTCCCTCTGGAGACAGTTGCATGATTCTACATCTTTATTATACTCTGCACATTTCACTGTAATAAATTCTGAACCAAGTCAGAATATCCCAGACTTTAAGCCAGTTTATCAGGAGGTCTTCCCATAAGATAGTGATACTGAGCTATTTGCCAACAATTCATTCAGGGATTCTAATAATCCAGAAAGGTGACACAGGAATCAGCTGGAAAAATGATAGCTGGAAAAAATGATCGCTGGAAAAATGGAGATGTGTGTGCAAACAATGGAGAAGGGAGGGATAATTAGGTTTAGTAAATTTAAGTAGCTTCATGTGGCCAGAGCACAGGATGCAAAGGAAAAGGGTAAGATATAAGTGTGGAGGAAAACATAGAGGCTTCACTTGTAAGAAAAATGAATCATACTGGATTTTGAAAGCGATGAGGGATTATTAATATGTTTTATTAGCAGAGAAGTTACGTGATCCAATTTGCCTTCAAGAAATGTTGCTCAAGCAGTCTAAGTTGGGATGAGTTAGAAGAACATAATAATAAAAGCAAAGAAGAATGGGCAAAGGGATGGGTGAAACAGGTGAATGGGATTAAGAGGTACAAAATTTTAGTTCAATATTTTAAAAAAGTAAAAACACAATAATTTAGGTCAAACAGATGGTATGTGCTCATAAATCATAGAGGATAAAGAGAAAGAGGAAGACTCAAAGGGTTTTAGGGAATAGCATTAAGAGAACATGGTGTTTGATTAGATGTAGAAAGTGAAACAGAGGAATTTAGAATAAGCCTGAGGTTCTGGCTTGGATAACTGGAAGTAATCGAGCTATAAAGTAAAGTGGGAAAAATCAGAAGTTTACTTTGACAAGGCTGAGGCTGGGCGGGTGGTGATTTCAATTTAGATCTAATAATTTTCACAAAGCAATATATAGAAGGTGTAAGATGAGATGTCAAGTACATAGTTGAATATATGAACTTCGAACATAGGCGAGACTTCTGGTTTGTATAGATGGATTTGAAACTCATCAATCAGTGGTTGTGAAAGTAACACTCTCTGCCTTTGTCTTACTGAAAAGAAAAAGAAACTTAATGAAGGGGAAAGGAATGGTCATCCTACTTACTCTTTGTTTCTATGTCATAATTTTCAGCATAAATAGTTGACTAATAGAAGGAAGGAATACAATTAAGAGATGATATGATCAGGTTCCTTGGTCATTCCAGTTTCTTAGAATGCTTTCTATCTGCATTTGTGGCAAATTCCTCTTCAAATGGAAAGTCACTCAGGGCTGTTAGTGCCTCTGCTTATTCAGTCATAGATATAATACACTTATCTTGTACTTACTTTGAGACTCACTAAGCTCCTACGTACCACAAGTACACCAGGATCCCATGCTCAGAGTACAGGATAAATAAATTTGTGAATAAAGCAACAAGGAATGATGGATACACGTATTACACATATATCCTTTCTTCAGGTTCATGCTTCATTGTCCCATTAGACTTCTTTTTTGAATCCCAAGTTCAAGTTTTAAAATTATTAAATTTCAAGACGGCGGCAGCAGAGCATTAAAGTAAGCATGGGACCTCTCTGAGTGCGGCTTTTCATGTGTGATTACACAGTTCATACGTCCATGAAGCTGGCCCTGGATGTAATCTTTTATTACATGGCTTCTTCCTATAACACAGTGCCTTAACTTGGAGGTTGTTTGGCTGACCAGTGTTTACTATTTGGGAAATTGGTAATAATTATATATATACATGATGATTGTGTATACTTGTGTCTTCAGTTGTCTACTTAATATTATCTTTGGCCATAAAGAACACTGTATGTTAACAATAAAGGTAGAGACGCCTGGGTGGCTCAGTCAGTTAAGCCTCTAACTCTTGATTTCAGCTCAGGTCATGATCTCTTGGTTTGTGGGTTCAAGCCCCACATCAGGCTTTGTGCTGTCAGTGTGGAGCCTGATTGGGAGTCACTCTCTCCCTCTCTCTCCGCCACTCTCCCACTCATGCTCTCACTATCTCTCTCTCAAAATAAACAAGCAAAACACAATAAATGTAAAATAGTCAACTTCTATTACATGCCTTTATCATCCACCAAGTATTTTCCTTAACATGACCTCAAAGGATGCCAGTTTTGTTTTTGTTTTGTTTCACCTTTGGTTCACCTTCTGTGAATCATGTTTCCCCGTAGGCTTTTCTGCCACTAGAAGGGAAATAATTTGTGTTCAGCTGCAATTCATTATGCAGGGGCCAGGGAGAGATAGAGAATAATGTATGTTTGTATAGAGATGAAGGAGCAAGTGCTCCTTCATGAGAAGTTTTATCATTTTAGATTTATCCTTGATATGTGCCTGTCTGTATCTGGATTTTTTTTAATAGATGAAGCCTCCATCCAACAGCACCATTATCTAAGTCTGTGTTTGCTTCTGTCATTGTCACATAATAGTTTTCCATTTACTGAGATGCTAAAGAAAGAGAAAGGAGAAGGTTGAATCAATTTATTAGGGCCAGATGCACATAAGACTTTTATAAATCTTTCAGAATTCCTAGTGCCCCGTCTTATCATTGTGGAAAAGATATTTCCGTATCTAACTTGTATTTGCATTTTTGTAATTCTGAACTTCTACTCCCTCGCTAAATATTGATTTTGAAAACAAAATACCCTACATCTATGAGTATAACCATCTACCATTTAGCAGCCTGAAGCTGCAGTTTGGGAAAGCAAATACTTTTTCCCCATCCATCCTTGGCAGAATGTAGGGAAATGGGTAGTTTATTTTATGAAACATATACATTTCTTACTCTATGTCTTTGATTAAATATGAAGTTTTGTGTCAACTGAATGAAGAGGTTTAAATCATCAGATTTGACAACCAACAGATGATTTGAAAACAGTGTGCTATGAATTAAAATTATGAATTGAATATGAGTTAGCACTGAGTAATGCATATATTGTTGAATCATTATATTCTATACTTGAAAGTAATATGGCACTCTATGTTAATTGTACTTCAATTAAAAAAGAATTTAATATGAGCAATTTTAAAACTATCAGTAGTGAATGACAGCTCAATGCATATGTCTTTGAACAATATCATTAGATACTTTCCTTTTTATTCTCTAATTAGACACAGACTTATTCTCCAATATTGCAATTTTTTCTTGCCTAATATATTAACTAATGCTTCGTAATATATAGATGAGGATTCAAACACTCACACATATACACACGTACAAACACAGATACACTCATATATTTTTAATAACCCTCCTAGAAATGTTGTAACCCTCCTAGAAGTGAATATTACAAATAATAATTCCTAGTTTCTTTCATTCTAGGACTTTTTTTACCATAAGTCTTTGTCAGTTACTACATTTTCTTTAAAAAACAGATGAACAGGCAAAATGTTTAATCAGAATAATTTTCTCTGAAATTAAAATATGTTTACATTATCTGTATATATTTAAGATAGTATATTTCCTTGAAAAGTTTTTATTAAATTAATAATATGTTTTACAAGAAATAGTTTCTTAAAATTGAGGGAATACAATAAAAGCTTAGACCAAAAAGTGAATTTACATGATCCAGGCATTGTGTGTGACATACTTTACAGAAATTATTTCATTTGATTTTTAGACATTATGGGGTAGAATTATTTTTGTCATCATTTCAATTATAAGGAAACAGACTTCCAGGGGTGCCCAGGAATGGCTCTATTAAGTTGAGCTTAGACATGATTTGGTCATTCAAGACTAACTACAAATGTTCCATTAAAAATTAATTCTTCTAGGGGCACCTGAGTGGTTCAGTCAGTTAAGCTTTCTACTCTTGATTTCAGCTTAGGTCATGATCTCACGGTTTATGAGTTCAAGCCCCATGTCAAGCCCCATGTCAACTCATAGAGCCTGCTTCAGATTCTCTCTATTCCTCTCTCTCTGCCCCTCCCCCATGAGCTCTCTCTTAAAAATAAATAAACATTTAAAAGTAAAATAAAATAAACACTCTTCTGTTTTGTTTTGATACAAATATAGATTATTATTTCCTGAAAGAATTATACTATGTAATTACTTGGCAACAATATTTTAATGATGCCATCTGTTCCTGGTCATTGTTTTTTTCTTCTCCTTCTAGTGACTGAGTTTATGTCTACCTGAAATCACTTCTTGTAAGCTGTGCTTCATTCCCTAACATTTGTTCGGTCTCCACCTACACAGTGGAAAAGAATGAAATGACTAGAGGAAATAGATGATTGCACTTGAACTAAAGAATCAATAAAGCTGCCTCTGTAAGATTATTGACTGGGAGACTCATCTGAGCCCATAACTTTACTTCTAGCCAGTGTCTCAAGGGATGCTAGATGCAGAACAATCTGAAGAACCTAAGGATTCTTTCAAGCACCGAGAAAACCAACATAGGATTATTCTATTAGAGTTGATTGAGTGTTTTCAAACCCTATGATCATTTTCATTGTATTATATGCATGATGCTCCTTCATCATACCTTTTCTGTCTCTACTGCTTTTGGGGAAAAAATTCAGTATAAACAGTATGATCTGCCCTTTCCCTGTACACCTTAATTTATCCTACTTACCTATCTAATAGCAGGTTGATATAGCAAAAGAAAGGTTATTAATATAGAAGAGACTTAGCCAGTTTAAGATGTTGAGAAGACTAATTTTTTTTAATTTTGTGTTTTCTTAATCCTAAGTATTTAAAAAAATATAGATAAGAGTTTTTTTTCACATTAGTGGGTTTTTTTTTTCTATATTTTAATGCCTACATAGAATTAAGCTCTTAGCATAGATAACTTTTATTTGGCATTGTCAGTACAAATAACCAGGTGCATTCGATAAAACTGAATTTCGAGTTACAAAGACAAGATGATACAGGGTTGGGGTGGATAGCATAATTGTACAAACATTAGTGGAATTAGTTCTATTATTAAATAGAATAATATTTAATTATATTAAAATTAAAATTAAGTATTTTAAATATTATAGTGATTTAAATAATATAGTTAATTGCTATAGCCATTTTATTATTAAAAACTCAAAGAATTATAAAGTTTGGTATTCTCATTCTCGTGGAATTCAGTCACATCTCAGTTGTTATCCCCGTCAAAAGAATATGTTTTAACTTAATTATTCAGTAGAGAATGAAAACAGAACTATTTTTCTGTAGCTAAGAAGATATATAGATAATCTCTGGCACATATTGCCAAAGTTAAACACTGCCAGATAAATTCCATATTCTTGTTCCATTAGGAAAACTGTGTGATCATTACTCTTCAGGTTGACAAGTAAGGAACCAAAAATTATGATAAAAGTCATAATTATTAAACCTAAAAATGTTTTCAAAAAATAACATTAATGGGAAGGGACATTATTGAATACTTAAGGCAAAATTAAGTTTAAAAAAACCCAAATAAAAATACCAAAAGAAAGTTCTTAAAAAAGAAAGTTCTTAAAAACAACAACAAAAAAACTTTACTTCAAAAGATAAAAAAGACAGTAGCAGAGAGTACTATAATTCTGTTAGTGTTCCCCTTAGCAGCCTGAATCCAGTTTCTCTGAGTGATGACAATACTAGAAAATAATATTGTTAATGAATTAGTAATCTATGACCTCCAGCTCTCCCTTTACCCTCGTTGTTTTGCTTTGTTTTGTTTTGTTGCAAGGTCTACTCTACCTATTCTCCAGGAATCCACAGCCCTCAGAGAGATTTCAGAGCAGCTTATTTAGGAGTGGTTCATTCTCCTGTCTCCAATTAGATTATTTATCAGCTCTCTTTAATGGAATAAAATATTATGGGCTTATTCTGGACCCTGTAGGTATGTCTTCTTTGGTAGAAGCTGTTGTTAATAAACCATGTGCTCTTAGGTTAATGATTATTAGTGCAGGCCATGAACCAGTGGTAGTAGCCTCACCTGCAAACTAGCTAAATGCAGATTCTTGGGTTCCAACTCAATCTGTTTAACCCCAGTCTGCACTTTAACAAGATCCCCAGGTGATTCCTATACACATTAAAGTTTGAGAAATACTGTGGGACTACACCAACATGGTAACATGCCTGACCAATGGCCAAGAAGAAAATCTCCCAGCTACAAAGATATCTTAGTCTAAGAAAAGGATTCATATGGTAGCATGAGGCTCCATGGCAAGGCAGTCTGCAGGAGAAATATTTGGGGGCTATTTTGGGCACCACAGCACTAGCACATTGAACAGACATAATTTTCTTTAGTCTTGGACAAAAATCTCTCCTTATTGTCCTGGGAAAAGTTCACATGACAATGCAAATTAAAAAAAAAAGTCAGAAGAAGAGTACAACCATTTTGCAATTGAGAGAGAGAGAGAGAGAGAGAGAGAGAGAGAGAGAGAGAGAGAGAGAGAGAGAAAGGAGGAGGAGGAGGGAGGGAGAGGAGAATCTTTTTTTAAGCATTAACAGAAATTTTGACCTCTTACAAATTATACAATTTAGGTACAGCCTTGCCTTTAACATCTGAGGTTAGAGCAGAAACCTAGTTTTTCAACCTTTAATCATTTCTTTGACCTTTTCTGAATTTCTTCACATCCTTCATCATTACTAGAGTTTAGAACTGAGTGTAGTTCACTACTTTCCTAGGGAAAGTCTTGACCGATATTTGTCATAATGAAAGAAATGTGAACTCCTAATTATCACATCATTTTTATACTTTAGTTTTTGTTATAACTGTGTCCTAAATAGCTACACTTAGGAATTTATAGGTTTAACAAGTTTACCAGGCAATTATGATTCATGTGGTCCTTGGACCACACTTTAAAAAACTGTGAAGACTGATCACTAGATTCATCCTTAAGACTTTTGAAGTAACCAAAAATGTGTAAATCATAGTAACTTTGTCACCTGTCTCCAATTCCAGTTTACCTTACAAGTTTTGTTTTTAAACTTGTAGCAGTATGTTCCTCCCTTGTGCAATTTTAGCAGAGCAAATTATAACTTTTTAAGGTTGAAAATGTTTAAACTCTTCATCAATGTCTTTCTTCAAGTATTTCTGATTTATACCTATAATTATTTGTATATATATTTTTAAATCTTCCTTAATTTTAATTTTTAAGACATTTCAGTTTTTATTTTGATTATGACAGCAATTTAGTCAACTTTGATTATATTTTGGAAAAATAATCTCTCTAACGTTTCTAGGGAAGACTTACAATACTATTAAGTTTTCTTTGAAACAGGCCTTTTGGGGTTTTTCTCATGATAACTATGTTAGGAACCTCATAATAGAAAACTTCCCATTTCAGGTAAGCCTTTCTTTTTCTGTTTTGTTTTGTGTTTTGTTTTTTGACAGTCATTTTTTTAGTATATTTGACACACAGTGTTATATTATTTTAAGTACACCGTTTAATGATTTGGCAAGTTTATACATTATGCCAAGTTCATCACAAGTGTAGCTACCATGTGTCCCATTACATTGCAACTATAATATCATTGACTGTATTCCTTATTCTGTGCCTTTTATTCCTGTGGCTTGTTCATTTCATACTTGGAAGCCTCTATCTCCTACTTCCCTTCACCTACTTTGCCCAACCCCCCTACTGTGGCAACCATCACTTTGTTCTCTATATATAGGTTTGATTCTGCTGTTTGTTTATTCAGTTTTTAAAGATTTCACTTATGAATGGAATTTTACAGTGTTTGATGAATGGAATTATACAGTGTCTGCCTTTCTCTGCCTGACTACTTCACTTAGCATAATACCCTCTAGGTCCATCCATGTTGTCTCTAATGACACTATCTCATCCTTTTATGGCTGCATAATATTCCTCTGTGTGTGTGTGTGTGTGTGTGTGTGTGTGTGTGTGTACACACCACATCTTCCTTATCCATCCGATATAATGTACACTTAGATTTCTTCTATATCTTTCTTGGCAATTATCAATAATGCTGTAATATACATAGAGGTGCATATAGCTTTATGAATTAGAGTTTTTATTTTCTTTGAGCAAATGCCACTGTTGGATATCTGATCATAATCAGATATCCATATTCATATTCTTTTAAATTTGTTGAGTATCTTCCATATGTTTTCCACAGTGGCTGTACCAATTCACATTTCCATCAACACTATACAAGTATTTCTTTTTCTCTACATCCTTACCAATAATTGTTATTTCTTATCATTTTGATTTTAGCCATTTCTTAAATTATGTAAGGTGATATCTCATTGCGGTTTTGATTTGCATATCTCTGGTGATTAGTGACATTAAACATCTTTTCATGTGCCTGTTGGCCATCTGGATGTCTTCTTTGAAAAAAAATGTCTATTCAGGTCCTCTGCCCATTTTTTAATTGTTTTTTGTTTGTTTTATTTTGTATTGAGTAGTGTATTTTTGTATTGAGTAGTATATAGTTTGGATATTAACCCTTTATTGGATATATCATTTTCAAATATCTTCTGCCATTCATTAGGTTGTCTTTTGGTTTTATTGATGGTTTCCTAACAGCCCTCCTTATTTTTTGTTCATTTAAAAATTTTGACTTCTAAGTACTCCAGAATGAAAACAACAACAACAAAATGACAACAACAACAAAAACTTGGGTAGACTGATATGGTAACAACTTTATCATAATTGCAAAGTAACCATTTAATCATGAATAAACATTGAATATAAAGATAGTGTTTTGTGAAATTTTATTCATTTACATATATGTATTTTGAAAGTATTACTTAAGTGAATCAGTAACAACTTTAGTTTCTTCCTCTTGGTGACATAGGAGCTCCCTTAAAATATAATAAACATGCCAACTTACCAAATACTAAATTTTTTGCAATTTGTGGAGATTTAAATGAGGACAGCTTGTGTTAAAAAAATAGAAATCATATGCTTCAGCTCATGAAGCCCTTCCTGGTATTTTCTTTACATGGATGTGCATGCTTGTATGTTCCTTTAACTTAATTTTATTGTCTTTAAAAATATAGTCTGTAGACTTAGAAACTCAAAATTTCTCATTGCACATCTGGACTAATGAATGTATTTTACTATTGTATCATCAACCTTGTGTCATTTCTATCCATTACACGCTAGCTTTGCCTTTAGAATTCCTTAAAGTGTTAAAATTCACTGTGTGGAAATGCTATCCTAGAAAGAATGATGACTTTACTAATAGTTGGGAAGAAGCCAGAATTTGGAAGGAAGTATGAGGAGTCCCATCTTCATTGTGGTCAGATAAGAAAGCTGATGGAACATCCTACAGGCCATATGAGACAGTTCAAGACACTGTATTGAATGCTATGCTAAGATTAAATGAAGAAAAAGGAGAAGGGCTGATGAATCACACTTGCCCACACGGGGACAAACTACTTGGTATTTCATTCTCCAGAACACCGGAGTTTAAGCAACAATTTTGAAGCGGTGCTTTCTGCTTCATGAAGTCACCCTAAAATATATCTAGAGAGTATTTTTTTCTAATAAAAAATTCTGTTTTTGAAAACCATATACTGTTCTCACTTCTGTGTTGCAACTAATATCTTAGAACAAATATTAACACTTCAATCAAGATGTATTATCTTAAAAAAGATGTATTATCTAAATTCATATACAGAATATATATGAATTTATAAGCCCTACAGCGTGACTCCATTTTCTATATTAAGTTATCTTTTACATGCATTTATCTAAGAACATGCTGGAAGCATACAAGCGAAAATATCAACAGTGGTTACCTGACGGTAGTAAAATTAAGAATGCCTGTTTAAATTTTTCTTTCTTACAAATTATTTTTTATTTAAACATAATTTAATTTAATAAAGAAAACTCAGTAGAAGATGTCTTGAAAAAGAAATAGAAGCAATTCAAAATAAATATTTCTTATGAGTTTATGTTTTTAATTGGAGGTTGTCCATTAAATTTTTAGCCAAAAGAAGGAAAACTGTATAGTATTTTGATTGTCTGAGGAAGGATGGCATGCCATGTTCATTAGGGGTAGCCTTCTACTTCCCTGGAGTAGCTCTGGAAATACAAATGCCTCTCTCACATGTCTGATGCCAGAAATAATACAAGTTATGAGTTTGAGATGACCAGCAAGGAGACCTGGAGTGCATGGTACAGATTTGTAGATTGAGATAGACTTGATGCCATGGAATCAGGATCACTCCTACCCCTTCTCACACTGTCATATAATTAATGATTTGTCTTTACCTACAGACTGTTAGTTCATCAAGCAGGAATTTGGGTTTGTTCGCTGTACCTGGCATATAGTAGGGCCTCAGTATATCCTGGCCAAATGAGAGATGAATGAGAGGTGAAATATCAAGCACAGAACAAGGAAGGTAATTTAGAACAGAAAATAAATGGGGGAAACAATTAGGTAATATGGATGGCTCAGCAGAAATTACAGAGAGGCAGTGTAGTTTTAAGGGCATGATTTTTGGACAGAGAGAACCCTGCTAGGATTCTACACCCCAGGAGAGTGGAGAGAAGAACACATCGAATAGGTTAAAGTGACTCAGAATTGCAGTATTGGGAGTGGCGTGAGAAACATCTTTATGCCTTATTACAAGACAAATTACACCCAGAATATAACAAGTCTTATTCTTGGGAATATATTTTTTTAAATACAGTTGAGATACTCATAAAATATACAGTTTTTTTTTTTAATTTAGGAACAAAACTGGGAGCTTTAAAAATTTATGCTTCTCTGATTTTGCCCTTCCTAAATTAGTCTAGAAATAAAGTTAGAGAGAAGTCATATTTTATTATACTCTGTGTTGATTTTAATAATGTCAAAGGATTGTCACAGAAAAAAGAAAATAGTGGTTATCCTTGATTGAGGAATTTAGCTTTGGCAGGGAAGTGACAAAAAGCTGCTTTATTTTTTCCATTGAGTTTTCAGTTTTGGTTTTAGAAAAACACTTAGAAGCAAACTGAGAATGTCTTTTGTTTCCCTTGCTGGAACCTAAAGACTTTTATGACAGTGGTGTAAATAAAGGCAGCTCTGACTGCTATGCTCTAACTCATGTGTGCCTCTGATATTGATGTGTTCAGGAAAGTAACATATCTGGAAATCAGATGTGGAACTCCTTTCTAGAGAGGCAAAATGACATGAGTTGAGAGTGTGGGCAGTATTATTTCACACACTGTGATCAAATCCTTGCACAACGGAAAGACCCTAGACAAGTTTTTTTTTTTTTTTTTTTTTACTTCTCTAAAGGCTATTTCTTCATTTAGATGATGGAGATAATGAGTTCCTCATATAATTGTGGAGATGATTAAATGAGGTAATTTCTGTAATGGGGCTTAACACAGTGCCTGATATACAGCAAGTACAATAGAGAAATACAGTTTATTTTGTTTTTGCTTTTTGTTTTGTTTTGTATCTAAGAAGATCCTGAGCATCCAGATCTGTATCAATGTTAACTCTGAGCCCTGGCAGCTTGCTACAGATAGAGCAGAGAGGTGAAAGAGAGGGCCATTGCTTAGTAGTTTATTGTCTTTTATAGGTCTTTCCTACAAAGAGAAGAAAAGTCCAGGGGTATGGGAAGAAGCACATGCATACAGTCAATGACAAGGTTTTTATGAAGAGTCAAGGATTACTGGAGACTATAACAAATGAACCTAAGACTGGGGGAGAAGAGATTTGGGATTCCTCTAGTCATTTACCTCTCCCCGCTTCTCTTTTGGGTATCTTACAGCAGTGAAAGGAGAGTAAAAGACAAAAAAGGAACTGTTGATGGTTAGGAAACAGAATTAGGAAACATGGTTATGCCTGTTATATGATTTCCAAAACACCTTGCCTAAGAGCACAGCCCCAAAGCAGAAGGCATAAAGCAGATTATCTTAATTTTGTGCAAACAGCCTCCCTCCTGGTGTCTGCTTTTTCCTATCAAATCTCAGCCTTACTAGCAATGGTGGTAGCCTAACACGAACAAATGTCCTAGGGTTAAAATGACTCCCTTTAAGGCCATTTGGGTGGCTCTGTCGGTTGAGCATCCGATTTCAGCTCAGGTCATGATCTTAGGGTTCATGGGTTTGAGCCCTGCCTTGGGCTCTGTGCTGAGAGCTCAGAGCCTAGAGCCTGCTTCAGATTCTGTGTCTCCCTCTCTCTCAGCCCTTCCCCTGCTCACATTCTCTCTCTCTCTCTCTCTCTCTCTCTCTCTCTCTCTCTCTCTCTCGCAAAAATAAATAAACATTAAAAATGTTTTTTTTAAATGACTCTCTTTAGTTAAAAATACTGTGTTGTTAGAAAGCAGTTGTTAAAACTTGGAAGATTGATGGACTACTCAAAATCACCTATTGGAACCACAAAGAAAAAGCAGGACCTAAACACTTAAAATTAAAATTAGAGAATGGCATTTGCATTTGCTCAACGGAAATTAACTTGACTATCTATACTGTTACTGTTATAATACTAGGAGTAGAGGATACCAGCAAATTAAAGGTGCTTTTATCTTAAAGTGCTAATGCATATGGTAAAGGCAGCTACAAAATAGGGCAATATGCAGTCAATTGTACCTGTTAGGTGATAAGAAATGAAAGGTGGATGAGATGCATACAAAGCTACTGTCTACATGATGTCCACATTTAAGGACATAGAATTGGAGCTAGGATTTAAATAGTAACATAGATAAGTGAAGATTAACTGAAAAATAAATTACATTTGAGTATAATGTTAGGTAAATGTTTCAGTGTCATACTACTGTGTTTTCTTAGGCTGCAGATGCTAGAAACCTAAAATGTTTATTGTCCCCAAACCTCGCTGGCTAAAGTGAAGGAAAGGAGTTAAAGCAGGTGGTCTGCTATCCTTTCATTCTCTTCACTAGGAGAATGGAGCTGGGAGAAAGGAAATTCAGGAGACCCAGGTGTATTCTCCTTGTTAACTGGGCCTCCCAGTAAACAGAATAAGGATATGTACTGGGGGGAAGAGGCCTTACTTCTGAAACACTCTCAGCATGATGTCCTGGCCAAAGGACCCTATAACATGTAGGCATGATGGTCTGTAAGGAATGTCACTTAGACTGTAGAACTATCTGGGGTATAAAATGAAAATGTTTCAGAATTTATACACCCACTGCAGCTTGTGGAACCCCACAAGCCTTATTTAGAGACCATAACTATTCTGGGTCAGAGGTGCTTGTCTACATGGGAAGGAAGGATGTGGAGAGCTGCCCTTGGTGTCCATTTTTCTCTCTGCTTGGTCTGAAGCTTTCCATTGCCTGTATTCTTGAAATTATTACTAGTTTACTACTGGGTAAGGTCTCTGATTCATGTGAATGTGATTTGATGATCCAATCAAGTGCATTAGCTCAAAGTGTTCTAGACAAGTTGGATTCTACTGAACAGATGTGCTTTTATGGAACTTGCATTTGGAATTCAGCTATATTGAGAGAGGAGTAGAGCATTGATAACCATTTTATTAATCAGTTTGCCACTACAACTAATGTGAGCAAGGTGTGTGAATATGTGTGTTTATGAAGGTGGGGGTGCAAATATCATGGATGCATTTCATAAGAGGCATAATAGAAGTGAGACCAAGAAGAAAATAACATTAAGAAGGGAACATAGAGTTTTCCTATATTGTAGCTTTTCTTCTGAAACACAGCCAGCAATTATTGTTTTTCATTATTTAAAAAAAATTCTGTGATTCTTTTAAGATGTACTTAACTTGCATCAATGACAAAGATTCATATACTAGAGGTAACTGATTTCTCTTTTGGTGGTTCTAATTGTTAAAGTGTTATTATATTGGTTAAAGTTATGTCTACAAGTAGATACTGTCAATCACCCTACTTCTTGGCACCAATTTTTATTTTGATGTTAAGTGTTTGAAGATAGCCATAAAACTTATCTGAATCTGTTGCTCTCTTGTTTTTTCTTTTCTTTTCTTTCTTTTTTTGTTTAATCTTCTAGTCATTCTCCATAACATCGTTTAGAGTCCATTTTCCATCCTGGGTGTTCTTCTCTGAATATGCTGAAGTTTGTGCAGGCTCTTCTTTTGAAAATTGATCCAGATTTTGGGGCACGTAGATGGCTCAAGTCAGCTGAGCATCTGACTCTTGATTTTGGCTCAGGTCATGAACCCAGGGTCGTGGGATTGAACCCTGAGTCAGGCTTCACTTGGAGCATGGAGCCTGCTTAAGATTCTCTCTCTCCCTGTCCCTACCCCTGCACCTCCCCCACACTGGCACCTTAAAAAGGAAAGAGAATAGATCCAGGTTTTGGTTTTTGTTGTTGTTTTTTGTTTTTTCGACACCGTTACCACTACCTCCAATAAATGCAAAGAAAGGAAATAAACAAAAGAGAGACAGATGATGAATCTATGGATTAAAACAATTTTTTTTAGTAAAACAAATTTAAAAACAAATCTAACACATAGCAATGCATGTATCATATTTTGATACTGAGTCAAACAAATGAACTACAAAAATAATGTATATGTTAAGAGTTATCTGAAATTTGAATATTCACTGAAATTTTGATATTAAGTACTTATGACTAATTATTTCTAGATATGATTTTGACACTGGGATTATATTTTAAAAGTCCTTATCTTTTAGAAATGAATTCTGAAAAATTAATGACTAAAACAACGTGTCTGGGATTTATTTCACTAATTCATGATGGTGAATGTATGAGTATATACACATGGCCAAGATTGCCATGAGTCAATAATTGGTGAGGCTGAGTGATGGATATGTGGGGTTTAGTTAATACTTAGTCAAATTTTAAGATATTTATAATTCATCATAATAAAAAAGCCATTCAGAAGTTTTAGGTTAAATTTAGTTAAATAAGGACACTTCGCTTAAGTTGATTTCATTACTATTTGCTACATACCCTTCTTCAAGAAAATATGTATGAATATATGTGTGTGGTTAGGTAGTCAAAAGAGTGAGCAGACACATAGGTAAGAAAAATATGATCACTACATGCTGGATGCACTCTTTTTTGATGGTGAATCATAGAATTCAACAAATTTATTTATTATAGAAGAAATACATAACAAACATCTTAAAAATTAATCTTAAATATAGGCAGAGTGACTGGTTCAGCTAATTCTTTGCTATTTGTGAAGAAAAATTGATTGCTCAGCTTAAACTTAGGATCTTATCGAGAAAAGATGGCAGAGAAGGAGAGAAATATATGACTGGATATACTTACCTTTTAAGAAACCAGATTTTAGGTGAATCCTATTACAAATACGATCGGTAGGATTATTTCTTAAATCAACATATTTTATGGTATAAATTTAGTCTGCTGTAACCTGTGAAAAGCTGCTTTCATTTGTGTATAAAAGGACACTGGAGGACAACAGTTAAAAAAATAAAAGCTCATATAGTTTTATTTACCTTTTTAGTTCTAAGTCACTTCTCAAACTACAAAAACAGAGCACCACTTAAATATTTCTGAAAATGATTGACAGATTATTCAGTGGCCTGAAGTATTACTTTCTGAAAAATATCCAAGTGAATAGAAAGAACATGTATTCAATCTTTGCACATTATATCATTTTCTCAAGTAGCTTTCTTCATTACAAGGAAACACACACACACCAACACATACCTCTAAAATTTGCTAAATCTGTAAAAATATAGAAAAGATTTACAGTCTGCTATTTGAGCACACAAACCAGAAATGTGTCTTTGTTGTATTTTTACCCCCAGTTGAAATATCTCAAATTATTTTTAAAAACATTAATAATACTACCAATATTTCTCTGAAATGCATGCATATAACTTTGCAATTGGACAAATGGGTTTATAAATATGATATTTTCAGCCTGATCGATATTTTTAGTGTCAAGTGATTGTCTTTCTTGTTTATATAATAATGAATTAGCTCCCATGTATTCAATATTTAATTGCTTTTTATTTTCTCAGAAAGAATGAGTTATAGCCAAGTGCTAAATTTAGGAATATTATAGACTAGAGCACTCAAAACATATAATTTATTTCAGGTGATAAAAATTTACCATAGGCTTTTAAATCACTAATATAATTATTTTTTCACAATTCATGACCTAAGAAATATTTTACCGATATGTACATTTTGCCTAAGAAACTGAATCACAGTACAGAGTCAAGTATTATAAAGGGGAAACCTCTCTTAAACCATCTTGTATATCACAGAAATATAGGAGTAATTTTTCAGTGGCTGGATGTATAGTCAATCAATTACAAGATTTAAGTTGATAAAACATTTTGTATGCTAAAGCTCGGTGTGCCTCTTTGTATTCAATAATTTATTGTGACTTGAGCTTCTCAGATATTTGCAGAGGAAAATGGATCCTATGATGTTGCATCTACAGGCAAATTTCACCTAAATATAATCACAAGGACCAAGGAAACAATCCAGATAGATACTGAGCTATCTGTAATAATTCTCACTGAAGGAATCACATGATTTTGGACGGCTTTTGTAAATATATATCTCATCATATTCAAGTATGTTTAAAGCTGTATTATAATATCAGTTTAACTTGGAAGGTTAAATAGTATATATAATCCTGGAAGCCTATTTTCCATCTCAGAATTTTTCAACTACTTTGAAATATTATAATACCTTACAATATCATGGTACTTAAACGTTTAGAGTTTTTTTTTTTTAATAAGCATTATCTAATTTAATCCTCACGGCAACCTCATAGTGCTACGTTTATCTGCAATAATTTGAGTTAAAGGGGAGAAAACTTCACATAACCTACTTATTAATTATAATGAATTACAGAATCTAATGGCAAGAATGTCCATCAGATTGCTGATCATCAGTTATTTCTATTGTTTTAAATGCACATGATAGCTGTGCACCTGTTTCATTCTTTCTTTTGCTTTATAGATAGGTTTCTCTGTAAGCATTTAGTTCCTGCTTCCCCATAATAGCAATTTTATTGTAATTTTGTGTTTCAGAGGCACTTACTCTGACCCAAACTCAAGTGTCAATTAGGATCAGTTCTGGTGTCATAAATCCATTTCCCAGGAGATAGAATCTGATTGGCTCAGCTTTGAGCAGTTATTTTCAGTGTACATTCCTCTTCTGAATTACAGTCTTACATATTCAATTGCCTATTGCATACCTTTGCTTGGATGTCTAATAGGCTTTAAAATTTAAAATGCCCAAATGTAAACACCTGATTTTCCTTGGAGTCATTTTTGATTATCTTTTTCCAGTGTGCGTATATCCACACCAATAACAAATCCATTTGGATTTACTTCTCAATAACATCCAGAATATTATGGCTGCCGAGTCCTTCAATCACTACCATCCAAGTCAAACAGTCATGTTCTCTTGCCTGGATTATTCATCTCCCTATATCTACTCATCTTTTTACACTCTATTTTCAGTACAAAAAGTAGAATCATCTTTTAAATATGTAAGTCAGATCATGTCTCTTCTCTGGTCAGATTTTCTATCTCACTTGTAGTGAACTCAAATTTCTTTGCACCATTCTACAAAGTTCTATATTACCTGTACCCCAGCACATCGCCTTTCTGATCAAATAACCTTTTACTCTTTGTCTTGTTCAGTTGGCTCCAGCCACATTAACTTTTTACTCTTCCTCACCATGTCAGGCACATTCTCAACTGTGTGGTTCTTCCCCCTGACTTAAATGTTTTTCTCCAAGATGTCTGTATGGCTTACTCTCTCATTTCCTTCAAGCGTTTTTGTCATCTCATTGAGGCCATTCCTGAGCACCATATTTAAAACTGCAGTTTCTCTCTCAGCATTCCCTATGCTTGCTCCATGGTTTAAAAGTCTCTGTAGCACTTATCTTCATCTGGCATTCTTTTTTTTTTAATGTTTTTATTTATTTTTGAGACAGAGAGAGAGCATGAGCAGGGGAGGGGCAGAAAGAGAGGGAGGCACAGAATCCAAAGCAGGCTCCAGGCTCTGAGCTGTCAGCACACAGCCTGACGCAGGGGTAGAACTCATGGACTGTGAGATCGTGACCTGAGCTCAGTTGGACTCTTAGCCAATTGAGCCACCCAAGCGCCCTTTCATCTGGCATTCTATATATTTATCTATTTGTTTATTTTATCTGTATCCTTTTGACACCTGACTAGAATGTAAGTTTCATGAACACATTGATTTTTGTCAGTTTTGTCCTCAAGCATTGCCTGGTAGATGAATTTTTGTTGAGAAACTATATTTCCCACCTTAGATCCAAGCAACTAAGGCCTGTGAAGTGGGAGATCATGTTTATGATGAAAGAGATGTCAAAGATGGAGAATATAACTAGTATCTTTCATATAGACATATACTGTTACCTATTTCCAAAATAAAAGTAGCCATGCTCAATACCACTTGGTGACTTGCCCAAGGTTATATAACTAATTAGTCGTAGGAAGGGAATTGAATGTAAGTACTGCTCAAATGAATTCATAGCTCTTTCAGTGGTCCTATAGCCATGGTTTCACATAACCTGAGGTGTGTTAGTAAAGAAATTCCAACTTATTTCATATAGTTCTGAAATTGACTTGTTAATTAAAAAATTACAAGATTCTCATTTAATTATATCCTTGTGACTTACCTTCCAGCAGACTACTTAAGGTCACAGACATTGTCTGTCTCCTAATGACACTATTACACAAATTTGGGCAAACTTGAGCCATAATATCTCTTCATGACCTCAGGCCACCAGCTTTCCCCTTTACCTTAAAAGTTTAAAATTATACAGTATAAGAGCCTTTCAACTTAAATTCTCCTGAAGTTTAATTTGCAGCTGCCATGTAGTTAAATTTGTGGTATTTAAAGAGCCTGTTTATTGTCTGATGCTCTGTTGTCATTGATATTGATAGGTTGAGGATGTCAGGTTGGGGACATTTACCATCATTTCTGATGAAAATAATAAAAGTGACTTTTGGAAAGGAATATCTAATGAAAACCCTACAACACAGATGCACTCATATGCTCATGAAAGGATTAATCCCAAAACAAATTCTAAAGGGATTTATAGTTGTATTATAGAAAGCAGACTGCCCCTTTAAAGAATCCGTTAGGATAAAGGGAAACTAATTGAACCAGCGCCAAATGAGTTTCAGAAGAATTGCTCCAAATTGCTAAAGTTTAGGGAAAATAAAGTTAGCTGAAAATTAGAATGAATATTAGAATTACATCTTAAAAATACACTGTCATGCTCAACTTCTTTTTTTTTTCTTTTCAGTTTAGTGACTCACTATTGCTCTGCCAAATTTCTCTTTCTTAGGAAAACAGCACCAATTAGAAATGAAGTGTGCTTCATGCAGAACATATTTTTCTCTTCTTAAGAACATTTCACTTTTTATATATTTTTTTAATTTTTTTAATGTTTATTTATTTTTGAGACAGAGAGAGACAGAGCATGAACAGGGGAGGGGCAGAGAGAGAGGGAGACACAGAATCTGAAGCAGGCTCCAGGCTCTGAGCTGTCAGCACAGAGCCTGACGCGGGGCTCGAACTCACAGACCGTGAGATCATGACCTGAGCCGAAGTCGGATGCTTAACCGACTGAGCCACCCAGGCGCCCCTCACTTTTTATATTAATGGCTCTATCAAAGAGTTAGAAGGAATATTATATTGCCCTAAAAATTAAGACATAATTTTCTTATATATGTACAGTTAAATAGACTGTTTAGAGCCATTGATTTATTTATATACTTAAGAAACTACTACTAAAATCAGTCCAATAGATTTCCTTCATTGAATTTCCAGATCAGAGTCAAGAGAGGCTTTTCAATTATATTACAATGAAAAATATATCTATTTTTTCATTTTAAGTACCTAATACATGTTCAAAATTGAGAATTTTATAGAGCGTATTGGAACTATAGTAGATTAAAAGCTACTGAGTCTTACTCATAAGAAATAAGGAGCTCAAATTTAATTTCTGTTTATTTTATCTTTATTTTCTTTCTTCCTTCCACTTCTGACCCAAGGAAGGAAGGCAGGGAAGGTAGGAGGGTGGGAAGGCGGGACGGCAGGAAGGGAGGGAGGGAGGGAGGGAGGAAGGAAGGAAGGAAGGAAGGAAGGAAGGAAGGAAGGAAGGAAGGAAAAATGGCAATCAAGAAAGGCAAGAGTGCATGCTTATTATAGATCTTAAACTTTGAGCGGTTTGGAACTGATGATAAAATATAGAGCTACCACGTTAGTATATTACATAAAAACAACAACCAAGCTATTATCATATGTTGACTTATATAAAATTGGCCTTATTAGTTTTTTTTCTAGGATTTTTTAAAATAAAAGTTTGATTTTGAGGTAATTGCACATTTACATGTAACTAAAAGAAATCATACAGAGTAAATACAGTATACTTTTCACCCAATTTTCCACATGGTAACATCTTGTGTGACAATAGTACAATATTACAACTAGAAAATTGATATTAATACAATTTACTAGCCTTTTTCAGATTTCACCCATTTTGTATGCACTCGCTTGTATGTTTATATGTCTTTATTTCAGTACAGTTTTATCACATGCATTGACTCATATCACTCCCATGGTAGTCAGTTTCATTAAAAAGATCCTTTGTGGGGCAACTGGTGACTCAGTTGGTTGAGCATCCAACATCAGCTCAGGTTATGATCTCACAGTTTGTGAGTTCAAGCACTGAATCGTGCTCACTGCTGTCAGCGCAGATCCCACTTCAGATCTTCTGTTTCCCCTCTCTCTCTGTCCCTATGCTGCTCACACTCTCACTCTCAAAATTAGTAAAAACTTTTTTAAAAAAGATGCTTTTTGCCACACTATCCCAGACCCTTTCCTCCTGCACACCACCCTAATTTCTGGCAACCACTAATTCTCTTTCTCTGTAATTTGGCATTTCAAGAATATTAAATGAAATCATATAGTACATAATCTTTGGAGGTTGACTTTATATATATATATATATATATATATATATATATATACACATAAAATGTGTATATATATGTATACACACACGCACACAAATATATATATATATATGCACAATTAATGTTTTTAACATTTATTTATTTTTGAGACAGAGAGAGACAGAGTGTAAGTGGAGAAGGGGCAGAGAGAGGGAGACACAGAATCTGAAGCAGGCTCCAGGCTCCAAGCTGTCAGCAGAGAGCCGGTCGCGGGGCTTGAACTCACAAACCGCGAGATCATGACCTGAACCAAAGTCAGACACCAAACCAACTGAGCCACCCAGACGCCCCGACTTTATTTTTTTTTAACTTAGCATAATACTCTGAAGATCCATTTAAGTTGTTCTATGGCTGTGTAGAACTCATAGGGCTATGCACTGAACTGTGTCCTCCCCAAATTCATATGCTGAAACTTTAATCTTCAATGTGACTGTATTAGGAGATAATTAAATAAGGATTGGGCCCTAATCTGGTAGGACTGTGGCCTTATAAGAAAGAGAGAAAGATTACTCTATCTCTGCCACTGTGAGAAGGCAACCAGGAATAGAGCACTCACCAAAACAAAACCAAGTTCAGCCTCCAGAATTATGAGAAAATAAATTTCTGTTCTTTAACCTATCCACTCTATGATATTTTGTTATGGCAGCCCAGCTCACTAATACACATGGTATAGATAGATCAGTTTATTTAATAGGTTTTTTTTAACGCAGGGCCTTTGGGTTGCCTCCCGTTTGGGGACTATCACAAATAAAGCTGCTATTAACATTAATGTACAGATTTTTGTGTGACATAGTTTTTATTTCTCTGGGATAGTGCAAATGCAATGTCATATGGTATGTGCCTATTTAGTTTTGCAAGAAACTTCTTTATACTTTTCCTTGCATGGCTATACCATGTTGTATTTGAACTGTCAATATATGAGTAATCCATTTTATCACTCTCCTTACCAGCATTCAGTATAATCACTATTTTTTTTTATTTAGACATTCTGATAGGTATGTAGTGATATTTCATTGTGGTATTCATTTGCATTTCCCTAACAGCTAATGATATAGGACATCTTTGCATGTGGGCCTTCCTAGATTTTTAAAAACTATATTGAACTATATTTTAAAAGTCCTAGAGATTTCTTTTTCAAAGACATGCACTCCAACAGTAGAAATTTTGGTCAAGGAATTTATGTTATAAGGCAAAACTCCTTAAACCTCAATGCTTATCCATAAAACTCCAGGAAAATAAAATCTAGATTTTTTTTTATATGCCTAGAAAGTAAAATGGATACTTGAAGTTGTAAATGTCATCAGTCATTTTTATTTGTCTTTGGAGTCACTTTTTATATGTTTCTGGAAATGTGTTATCAGTGTAACAATTCAGTTCCAACGCTAGCCACTTTGCAGTGTTATCCTTTCAGAGATGGGAAGCTGTCCCAGCACCTCCTTTAATCCTGCAAAGCATTGTGAGGGACAAATAGCTTCTTAGGCTGGCACCCAGCATCTGTATTAGGATGGACCTCTCTCTAAGACAGTACCCAGAAATCTTGAATTATGGCTTTGTCTTTTAAATGTCTTCGTCGGTACCTACAAAGTAAGAGTTAATAGCAGTTATAATAATGAGTTGCATAGAAGTAAGCTGTAATTAGTTATTAAACAATCAACAGTTAATAAACAAATGGGTATTCAAGTAGAATATGGGCTGCCAATGAAGAAAATTGATAACCGCAACCTTAATTAAAGAGAAAAATCTAAACACTGTCAGTTAACTTGAAAGAAATATTTTCCAAATAAGCTGCAAATTGGATAATTAGGAGTTGATAGTGATAAGAGATTTCCGCTCAATAATCTCATTTTGTTTACCTCCTTTTATGTGCTAAGCCTAAAGTAAAACGATGTCCTAAAGCACAAATTAAAAAAAAAAAATTACTAGCTTAGTTCTTTGAGAAATGCTGGCTGGTTCTTTCTGATTCACTGGCAAAAGAAATCTTATCTAATTAAAGTAAAACATAAAACACAAATTTAAAATTTACCGTCTCATATTTCTGATGGTAACATGGGGCAATGGCACATGTTCTCTCTACCAATAGAGACTGCTAAAGGCAGGAAGTAGGGCGACAAGTCCATCAAAGCTTCTGGTACATTTAGGGTAGAACAATAATGTATGTAACAAAACCACTAATACTCTGATGGTAACCTTTTCATAGAACAAGCTAGAGTTTTTCTGAGCATTGATTTTAGGATTTGAGGGCCAGCAGTACATGTTTTAAGTATCCCTGTCCCTTTGTTATTATAGTTTGTAGATTGTCTTCACAGAAGTCCAATCTAACTCAGAATTCTCGGTCCCATTTTAATTTTACCTCTATGTTTATGTTATCTCTGAGTCAGAAATATTTCATTTGTATGTGAGTTAACTAAACAACAACAACAAAAGTAAGCAATACTTATCGGTTGCCTGACATGCGCCTGGGTCTGCTTTCAGTCCATTTCATGTGGTATATGAATCCTTTGATCCCCACAATCACCTCTGAGAAACATTCTATTATTATCCTCAGTCTATGGATGAAGAAATTGAGGCTTAGAGGAGTCATTGCTGAAGGTCATAGTGTGAAGAACTCAATATTTAAACCCAAGTTTATCTGACTCTAGAGCAAAAGTGTTCCCCACTTTTTCAGATGAAAGTTTTTCACAGCACTTCAGAAATGACTCTAAATGAAATATTAATAGAAAAGCATTCATTGAAGACTGTAGATTCAGCATATAAATAATCTCGGGGAAAATTAATTCCAAAGCATATTTCATCACCAACCAGCCAGTACATAGAATCTGTCTAATTAAAACTAGGTGGTCAAATTATTTTTCTTTTAAAGTTTTATCACATTATCAACTTAAAATTTTCTTTGGTGCTGTATAATAAAAGGGGGCTTTTTTTCCAAACATAAAGCAATTGAATAATAGTCCTAGCAACTTTAAATATTCAGCTGTTTATTTTTTTAACAAATGACTGTCATAGCAGTTATTAATCCTTAAAATGTTTATAAAAGACCATACTTTATTGAAAATACTTTTATTATTTAAAATACCGTATTTTCCATTCTGAAGTCATTTACCAAAGGCTATCCATTGTCAGTCAGTTCAGTACACTCCTTTGACTTAGCTTGCAAAACCGGAAGGATTCCTTTTAAATATCCCTCTGTATTCTTTAGACAACAAGTCGCTATTTAGGTAACATGTGTGTGTGTGTGTGTGTGTGTGTGTTGCCAAAATAATCTGTAGAAGAAGACTCAAAATGTGAAGAGTACTACTGCTCATCAGTTTTTGAACCTTGGTCCTTCAATTCTCCATGGTCAGCCTGTACCTTTAATTTCGCTCTTTATTGGTTCCTTTCGGACTATAGATACACTCAGGTTTTATTCATCATGAAAAAAATGTAAACAAATGAATAAATTAAAGCTTAAAGCTGAGTCCTTCTAAAGCTTCTTTCATAGCTCCCTCCTTGCTAATCATCCTCAGAGAAGAGTACTACATCCTCCTTGTCACTGTCCTTTGAGCCCATGGCAATTTGGCTTTGTTCCCTCCACCCAGGCCACCTCAACAATACCACATTCAGGGGACCGTTGAAGTCCTCATCTTACCTAAAATTCTCTACTATTCAATACCGAGGATCATTTTATCTATTCAGTATATTGTTTTTCTTAAAAACAATTTAAGATGAGGGGTACCTGGGTGGCTCAGTTAGTTAAGCATTCCACTAGTGAGTACGGATCAGGTCATGATCTCAGAGTTCATGAGTTCGAGCCCCATAACAGGCTCTGTGCTGACAGTGTGGAGCCTGCTGGGGATTCTCTGTCTCCCTGTCTCTGTCTGCCCCTCGCCCATTTGTGCCCTCAAAATAAATAAATAAACTTTAAAAATTTTTTTAAATGAAAATTTATTTTAACTTTTGTGATGTATGCGGTATGTGTGTGGGGGGGGTGGGGGAGATCACTTTAAGAAAAAAAGTTTGGTGTTTTTTTTGTTTGTTTTGTTTTTGTTTTAGTATTTTTCATGTTATTAACTAGTAAACACTACCTGTTTAGGTCTTTACTATGTAATTTCTCATTCTTGACTTATTTCTATAAATTGACTGTGAGGGCTTGTGGGAGTAACCCAAAGTAATAAATACTCTTTTTTACTTACTTAAAGAGGACTGAGTACCATTTGATATAAAGGTCAAGATTGCTGGCTCTTTTATTTGAATCTATGGCAAGAATTTCACTCTTCAGGTATATGGAACTGAATGGAGAGGGCACTTCATAAAACAGAATAGGAAGAAAAACTGATGTGTTCAGTAAAATTTAGCACTTTAACAAGGGCTTAGGAAGAGCTCAATCTGAGCTAGGCATCCTATTGAAGCAGAGAGTAAAGAGGAAACAAATCTCTTGTTCAATTTTAAATTGTTGGGTTTGTAACAATTTTTTCCCAGCATAAATCAGTTTGATATCTAATTCACAGACACTGTTGGACAGCACAGCAATTGAAACCAGGGTAGATGGAAGTTAAATCTAGTATTACTGTTTTTCTTCATAGTAACTGTATCTTTTCTACAAAGGTCAGTAATAACAATTTCATTTTAGAACTATAAAGAGAAGGTAAAAAAATCAAATGAAATCTACAAATGTCACTTTCCTTGTTCATGCTTTTTTTTTTCCTCAAAGGGTTGGAGAGTAAGAAATAGTATTGCTTTTGAAAATCATTCGGATGATTGTGGGCTAATAATGTCCGATATATTTAAGTACCCACTGGTGAATTGTTTATCTCAAAGAAAATCACGTATAGAACTCCAGTGCATGAAATAAACATGACTAAGTTTAAGTGCTTATCACCAGACAGGCACTTGCTAAGACTTTGTACATATTATCTCATTTAATCATCAAATCAAACCAGTATTGTAAGAATTACTATGATGCCTAAATAATAAATTAGAAATTTTAAACTTAGAGTAATTAAGTAGTGACTTAACGAAGGTGCCACAAATAAGAAGGAGTAGATTTAGATTTAATTCTAAACAACACTACTAATAGAAGCAGATAATTGCAGATCCTTCCAATGATGAAGGAATTGAAGCATGACCCTAGAGCAGCACGGGCTAGGTCTGCCTTTTGACCCTCACAGCATTTCCTAAGGAAATCCCAAGGACTTCATCTCTAGTATATTTAAAAAAATCTGAAGTTTTCATTCCAAGTGGAATGACTAAGTACTGTTGGAACTCCTGTCCCTACTAAGCATCAATTAAAATGACTTTAAAAAGAAGACAAAGTACATAAAAATACCACCACCATCATTCCCCCATTTCTCAGGCCACAACCCTAAGAGCATCTTTAATGCTTCTCTTGCTCTCACACTTCGTATCTAATCCATCCACTAGTTCGGTGTTTTCCTGTCATCAAATCTATCATCAAATTTATCATCAAATATTATCACCGCATGTAATACTCCCTGTTGCCACCTTAGTCTAAACCATCATAATTGTTTTCCCAGACTATTTCAATGGCCTCCTAAATGGCATTCCTGCCTTCACTCTTGCCCCTCTAGCTAATTCTCCAAACAGAGTGACCTTCTACAAATTTAGGTCTTATCACTTCTTTTTCCTGCTCAAAACAGTCCAACGGGTTTTCACCACATTGAGAGTAAAATTTTTCAGTCTCTGTATTGTCTGACACCAACCTCACATCAGGTCCTTCCCTTCTCTTTCTAATCCATTCTACTTCAAGTACCCAGGCCTCTCTGTTCCTCAAAAAACCAAAGCCCATCCCTCCCTCAGGACCTTTGCATTTGACACTCTTCCTGGAGCATCTACTTGGCTCACATCCTCACTTACTTCAGGATTCTTAATTCACATCCTCACTTACTTCAGGATTCTGCTCTCCTCAGAGAGGTTTTTGTTGACTAGTTCATCTAACATAACTCAGCTTCCTTTTCAACCCTTTATTCTTTGTTTCTTTTTTATTACTGACACTTCTGTGCTAATAAGTTTCTTTGTTCCCTCCTCCCTTAAACACATCCTCCGATCCTTCTACCAGCTCTGTACCTGTTAAGACTGACCTTTGTAGACTGCTTCCTCCAGGCTTCCTCACCCCTTGGCTACTGGTTGGGACTGGTCAGTGGGAGCACTGGCAGGAGATCACAGAGTAGAAAGAGACAGATGAGGGTATTTATTACTCCCTTGCTTCTTTTATATCTTGAGCCTGTTTTAGCAATGGTGGCTTTCCTCCAGGGCCACAGCTCCCATCCAGTGGTAGTTTTCCTGTGCCCCTAGTTCTTATTTCCTTCTAGTAGCACAGTTCTTTTTACTTGCCCATCAATTTTAGAATGGTTATAGCTTCCCATTGTTGCTGGTTCCCGGGTGCTTTGTCATCCTTTGTCGGTTTCTTTAACCCTGTCCGTATCTCTGTATGAAAGAACCTTTATTAGCTGTCTTCAGTTAAACGCATTGCTATTTCTATACTGTCTGAAATGGAGATGATTCAACTTCTCTTCCCATTACTTGAAATTTTACATTTATTTATTTTTTTGTCATCTAACTTTGCCGCCAGGATGTGACTTGTCTGAGGTTTGGTAACGTGAATAACGCCTCCTGCCTGCTGTCAAGATGTGTGTGTCGTAATTCCCTGAAACTGTGAACGTGTTACCTTACCTGGTAGGGCAGTCTTTGCAGGTGTGATTAAGGACACAGACATTGAGATAGGGAGATTATCCTGGATTATAGGGGTGGGCCCAAGCTAATCATATACGGCCTTCATAGCAGAGAAATTTTCCTGGCTGGATCAGAGAGATGAGAGTGAAAAAGACAGGAGAGATGGAAAGCAGGAAGGAAACTCAATTTACTATTGCTGACTTAAAAATAAAGAAGGGAGACACAGGCCAAGGAGTGCAATCAGTTTGGGAAAGCTGGGAATGGCATTCAGCTGACAGCCAGCAAGGAAATGAATTTCCTGAAACCACAAGGACTTTAATTTTACCAATAATCTTAAGGAGAAGGAAACTGATCCCCCCTAAGGCCCTCACGACTTCTTGATTTTAATCTTATGAGAACTGTGTTGTTTTCTCTTACGTACAGAATTGTAAATTTTTTGTAGTTTAAGCCACTAAATCTGTGGTGATTTACTAGGACAGCAGTAAAAAACCTAATGCAAGAGGCTTGGATTTTTCTGAACCTTTGTGGTATATACTCTGCCTAGAACCATGACTGTATATGTCAAGATGCTCAAGAATATCTGGTGAATTAATAAATTGAGTTGATCATATGTTTTAAGAAACCTTAGCTCATCTCAACAACAAGCCTGTGAAAGAACATGGTTGTTTCTAGTATTTACAAAATATTATAGTCTATGAGATTATCAAGAAGTAAGCTTAGAAAAGAGTTTAATAGATTTCCTCACGGGGGTTTCTGACACCTCTTACCAAAATAACCTTTCTATTTGATCCATTATTTTAGAATCCGAATGGAAAATCAATTCCCATTCAAGTTCAAAGTGAGCTTTCCATTTCCAGTATTTAAGGTAGAGTGTACCCAAAACATGGTATTTAAAGAATGTAGAGTAGGGAACTTGTTGGGCAGAGCACTGGGTGTTTCGTGTAAGCGATGTGGGAATCTACCCCCAAAACTAAGAGCTCACTGTGCACACTGTATGTTAGCCAACTTGACCAGAAATTATATTTAATAAATAAATAAATAATATAAAATAGGTATATTAAACTTCAAAAAAATGTAGATTCACTAAAGTACCTCATGTAGGCTTATTTAGGTTCCTTAAATTGTCAAAATCTATTTTTTAATTGAACTCGCTATGTTAATCCCTTTAACAGCTTTTTTTTTCCTGAAAATATCTAATGATGTTGTGCCTCTGTAGCACATACCATGAACTTAAAAGAAGGTAATTTAAACTCTAAATGTGTGAATTTTATGTGTGAAAAGATTCCTACTTAGGAAAACTATATTCTATTATCCTTAAAATAGACTGCATTATCAATTCAAATGTATAACTGATCAAATTAGAAGAGGGCATTAAAAATAGTCATCTAGGTAACTATTAACTTTAAATTCATTTTCTCTGTGCTCCACTTATGTAGAAAGAGACAGGAGTTTGAAGCTAATGCTACATTATCAGAAGTAAAAACGGCTTTTAAAATATGCCTGAAGGAGTATTTTTCAAGTTTACTTTAGTCTGAATATTCTGAGGACATGGTAACTCAAGTCTAGATCTTGAAATATTTGAATTATCAGAAACTCCCAAGTTTCTCCTCCTAGACATCACTGCCTTCAAAAACAGTTTTGTGCTATAAACTGTTTGCCAGAATGTAATAAAAACTCTAATGCCTTCTAGAGAAGAGGATTGGTTTTATCTTTATTTTTTATTTTGGTCATTCTCAGGGTGGTCCCTCAATCACCAGCATCAGCATCACCTGGTAAAGTGTTAGAAATGCAAATTCTTAGACCCTCACCTCAGCAATCCCTGAATCAGAAACCCAGGGGGTGGAGCCCTACAATTTGCCCTCTAGCAGATTCTGATGTGATCTCAAGTTTGAGCAGAGCACAACTAACCCTGTGAATTGCTTACATTTCACAGACTGTTCCGCTCGTCAACTGAGCAAAATTAAACTGAAATGAGAAATGAAGAAACTATGATAAACTGGGTACCTTAAAGAACCCTGCATTTCTGAAAGTTGCCTGGTGTAGCTGTGTATATACATACTGTCTCAATTTCCACAGGTTTCTAATTTATCCATAAGGAAAGAGTGTAAGGAGGTGCACCATTTGGGAATCATTAGTAAAGGATCATCTATGACTTCACAGAACATTTGCACATTTTGGTTACAGTTTGGTTTTTCCCTTTGATCTGTATTTGCCAAATTTATAATTTGAACATGATACCAAACAATGTGCCATGAGGTCAAAATCATGATTTCATTGCCCCCCTTTTAAAGACATAAACATGTTTTCCTCAATACTGAAAAATGGTATGACTGATCTCAATCAATAGGTGTTTCCCTTGGGATGCATTTGTTCTAATACATATGAAGAGTCCCTGTGGTTGCTGAGAGCACTCAATAGAGAGCCCATTAGGCATTCCTCATGGCCCCCAGCTGATACATTCATTCAAACAAGTACTCAGTAAGTGTCTGCAAGGTACTTAATTACTGCCAGACACTGAACAGGATATAAAGTAAGGCAATTCTCTGTCCTCCAGGATTTTATAATCTAGCCAGGAATTCAAAGGAAAGGGACTAAACCATCACGTTCTAGGCACTGAGCAGAGCAGGAGACATAAGGTAAATCTGATATGCCCCTGAAAACAAACCACCAGAGTCCAGAGTCAAAGCCAAGCGGCAAGGGTCGTTTATTGCAGGTTCGAACCCGGACCTCCGCGCACTCGTTACCGGTGACGCTAAGAGGTCCCAAGCGAGGATCTTACAGCTTCTTTTATAGATAGGCACAAACAAGTTAGGGATTTTTCGCGGTTACAGAGCTGTTATTGGTTGACATTTAAATTTGAACACTCAGCAGAACTTGATTGGTTCCCGCCTTTTTTTCAAACCACTCAGCAGAACTTGATTGGTTCCCGCCTTTAGGTCAGACCACAACCGGGCACGCCCTGGCTGGTTCCGGGAACGGCAGAGGCGGGGGGAGGTCTTTTCTTTGCAGTTGTGAGTACACCAAATCCATGTAAACACTCAAGGAAGTTGACATTATTTCCAACTTGTAAATAAGGGTACAGTAGTCTTAGTGATGCTGAGAATTTGTTCAAATTCATCAGGTAAGAAAGTGATGGGGGTGAACTTTAAAATCAAAACTGATTTTTAAGTCAAGGAGTTTCCAGAGTACCACTTCTATAAAGCATAAACAGAAATTCCTAGGTGTCTATAATAAGTGCCTAAATGAATGATGCACGTTGCTTCCCCAGGCAGATTTTTTTAAAGGGGCAGTAACTGTGGACTGGGAAGTGCAAACTTTGCAGGAAAAGTTCAACACAGATGTTTATGGAAAGAAAAAGTGTCATGGCTTGGGTAGGAGAAAAAGGGTTTGAAAGTATTCCAGATGGAAGACACTATTAAACAGAAACGTTTAGTCAGGAATGAGAAAGGCAAGTTCTGGTAGGACGATGAAATCAGCCCAGCACATTTGCAGTGCCCAGTTAATGATTTGGAATGGCTCTGCTTGGCTCTGGCTATTCCTGAAGGCAAATGCTTTAACAATTAAGGGATGGCAATGAACAGTCCCACTTAAGCAAAGCTAAATGTAAATGCACCACTTTACTGGCTGTGTCCTAATGTATTCAGCCAAGGGTTTGAAGTCTCTACTTCTTTCGGCTTTAACTTTGGATAAGCATTATCTTTCCTTATGTAAGTGACAGTTCTGTTCCTCTCCTCTGCAGCCACCAGGATTCAATCACTTTAGACTTATTATCACTCAAAACCTCACAGGTAAATTTTTATAAAATCTCTGAAGTCCCTAGAGTTGAACAAATTCTTGGGAATGTCGGATCTCTCAGGTACTTGTTTGCAGATACTGCAATGTGCCAGAAAGAAACCACAATTTTATCTTGAGTAATCCAGTTTCACTCCACTTAGTATTAAAGAAATATTAATGGATGATGGGGTAAATAGAGCATGTCTAAAGAAAAGATGCATTTGAATGGTCTATCCTATTTAACTTCAGTGGATTTTGATATGGCTCTGTATTTATTTTGGATCAAAGTCCCCATATAGAGGTAGAAGGAGATTTCAAGGGGAAATTTCAAAAGTGCCTTTGTTTTGATTTCTTGTTAAAGCCCTCTCTGTGGTAAGAAATATTTTTTGTCATTTGGTTGCTGTGAATTTCAAAAGGATCTCCTATGATAGAATAGTCATCCCCCAAAGACCTTTGATGTACTATGGGGAATGTCTTTGCTCCCAAAGAAGATAATAAAAGCAGCAAGAAAATAATAAACATTCTCTATAGGATATCACAGTTTTAATTGACCACGGACACTCAAATCGATGTTTTAATCTACAGAGACATGGCAAGGTCAGCAGCAGAGGAACTGATAATGCTTTACTTTCATAATATGAGGGATATATTTAAGATTTGTAATGTACACATGAAGTATTGTAGCTTGAAAGGATAATGGGATTTAAAACTATAGATATTAATTACACTTTAATGTGATTTTTTAGCATATTTTAACAAAAATTAATTAGAAAATATTTTGCTTGGGTAACTTTCATATGGATCCTTTTAAAAATCAATTCCCTTTTGTAGTCGTATGGTCAAAGAATATGCACCCATTTTTCAAGATAAAGTTTTTATCAAAATTTTACATATTTTGAAAGTATTTACAAAACCAATAATGAAAAATAGGAGTTACTTCCCTATTACTCCCTACTTCCTCTTCCCACTCTGTGGAAACAACGTTTAATTTTTGTTTTGTGTTAGCTACTTCTATTTTCCAAGTATTTTTAAATAACATTTTTACACTACTTTCCCTGATTTTTAGATATTGATATTATCTATTGATGGACTAACAAAAAAGATAAGAATTTAGCTTATATACAGTTATCTCACACAAAGTTACCCTTTCCTTCCAAAATAGTTTTAACACATTTGTAATTATATCCTTATTCAGTATTATCATTCCATAGCCACGTAAACATTTTTTTCCTGGCTCCAGAGAGGCTCCAACTGTTTATTCAATGTGTACCTTCACTGAATCACCTTACTTTTTTGTTCAGTGCCTCACCAAACCACATATATATCCATTAGCCATATATATCTATATATTTTTTTTTCTTTAAGATATATGTATCTTATATATTGGGGTGTATGTATATATGTATCTTAAAGAAAAAATTTAGATTAAGATCTTGCTGCTTCTGCTTCACATTATTGTTGTTTTTCCAATTTAGTTACAGAAAGTAAAATATAGCTAGCATATATAGCATTGTCATCATGTTGAGATTTGAACTTCTTATTTGGAATTTTTCAATATCACCATTCATTGCCAGTCTTTAAGTCCTATGTAAATATCTCCATTACTGGCTGCTGAAGAGCCATAGCTTTTGAAGATGAATTAATGGAATAGAAAGCCTGTAATAAAGCAGTTTTCTCGCCTCCTCATATAGTAATATATTTTTCACCTTGAACTCTGAGAATGACACCAGTCTTGGTGTTGATATGTTACCCTCTTTGGATCAGCATGTTTACAATAACTAACTTCCAAACTTGTCTAATTGACTTTTTCCTCTTTGTATTTTAAACTTGTGTAGTTTAAGGAGTTCAGTGGTTTCATTCTCTCTCTCTCTCTCTCTCTTTTTTTTTTTTAATGTCATACTTTGTTCCCCAAATAAAATGTCTTAAGAAAGGAAATAGTCTGGCATTTTTGTTTTACTTTTATTCAAACAGCAACAAACTCTACTGTCTTTATATGGGCTTTTTGTTTATATCCTTGATATTTTTAGAATTTAATATAGATTTCTGTAGTTTATTAAATTATGTCTCGAAAGCCACTATTGATTTGTATAAATTGGAAGAGCCACTGACTTAATAAAGAGGATTTAATTCAGCTTTCAAGGAGAAACTTATTCTTTATTGAAGATTTATGGTCTCCTCAACTCCATTCAGACATCTGGCATATTGGATGGCCCTTGACATTTTGGTGAACCTTTGATAATTTTAATCATAATTCAAATTTCAAACAACAAATATTTGGGATGTTCCAGGTTTTAAATAGCATCCAACTCTCAACCCTAAAAATGTTCTTTACTTGACTCTCAAGAACATTTTTTTCCATTTAAAATGCTTTACTTTTTAGCTTTCCCAAAGTCATACTCAAGCTAAAGACATGGATTTTCCCAGTAGTGTGAACTTTTACAAATACAATTAGAACAGAGAAAAAATTCATTATTTAGCAAAATGACATACTTTCCTAACAGTAAAATTCGATCATCCTTTGACCTATTTTTTTTTCTCTTTTCTGCTGTTGTTTTAATCACAGTTCCCATTGGCTTATTTTGAGTCCTTGACCTAATTATTTTCTTTCAATTTTCAGTGACCTTTTTATCACAAAGTAACTGTAAGTAAAAGAAAGTAAAAGTATAATTTTAAAATATATATACAAAATGATTCAGAATTTCTTGCAAATTAATTATTTCTATTAAGTAATTTTTACTAAGGCATATCAGAAAAGTTGCAAATAATTTGAAGAATGTCAGGAAATTAATCTTCATTGAGATTGTATGAGCTCTGAAAATGAGGAGTGTAACTACTAGTAGCAAAAACTTTAATAAAGTTTGTTAACCATGTTGTTAACCATATTAATATATATAATATGGTTATGGTGCATATCTATATGGTATATATACATTAGATAAAATTTAAGAAAATTAAAAGATAAAAGAATACATACTTTACTTTTAAATTCAATTTTTTTTATTCCTTTTTTTTAAGAATGAAAGTTTTGGGGCATTTGGGTAACTCAGACAGTTAAGCATCTGACTCTTGATTTCCACTCAGGTCATGATCTCACGGTTTGTGAGACTGAGCCTCACACTGAATCAGGCCCTGAGCTGTCAGCACAGAGATCTATTTCAACTATGTCTCTGTCTTTAATTCTTACAATACTACCAGACTATTTTTAAAGAAAACCTTCTCAGGGCAGCTGGTGGCTCAGTGGGTTAAACATCCAACTTTGGCTCAGGTCATGATCTCATGGGTCGTGAGTTTGAGCTTCACATAGGGCTGGGTGCTGACAGCTCAGAGCCCAGAGCTTGCCTCAGATGCTGTGTCTCCATCTCTCTCTGCCCCTTCCCTGCTCATGATCTCAATCTACCCCCCCCACCTTATGTCTCTCAAAATAAACATAAAATTAAATATATATATATATATATGGAAATATATATATATGGAAATATATATATATATATATATGGAAAGCCTCTCATACTTTTGTCATCTAGGAAGGAAGGCTTTTGAAGCTTTTCAACCAGCCTGATTTATGAACATTTCCAAATGCTCTGGGGAGGAAAACAGGTGGCCCTCAGAATTGCAGCTGTTAATGCATGTCTTTGGGTCTGAGGGTGTCCAAGGTATTATTATCTAATAGGTCCATCTTTGCTATCTTAACTTTCATATTCTGACCTGAGTAACCTGTGAAGTTATGCTAAATACGAACCTATGCTGTGAAACAGTGCTAAGTACTTAAGTAATCTGTGAAACATATGGTAGATTCAAAATCAGTATGTAACTCTTTATAATGAACCAAGAAAGTCCTAACACATAACTCCAGGCCACCTTTTGAATTATGAACCACAGCTGTGCCACACAGCATTTATAGCCCCAACTCTAGTGACAGAAACACACCTTAGATCCATTTTATAATTCCTAATAAAAATTCAGTTCTCAAAAGAAATACCTACAGCAGTCTTCAGAATATATATATATATTTTTTTTTCTTTTCTTTTTATCTGACTGGAGTTAGTTAAAGCAAGCCTTGACACATAATTTATTTAACAACATAGCAAAACTGATTCCTACTGTTGAACTTGGAATGGCATATAAGAAATAATGAACAGGCAAATTCAATGATGTATTTCAGGATATAATTGGTAGCCTTTATCTAAGGCTGACTTTATCACTTGGAGATGGAAAAACAAACAAACAAGGTAGTAAAATCAAAATAGCATTTATGGTTACCAATCCCCAAAATTCAATTCTTGTACATAATAACCTATCGTCCCAAATGGAAAATACATGTGATTGAAATAACTTATATATGGTTTGTGCAGGTTTAACTGAGGTACAAATAGCACCACTTTAATGTTGTATAAAGAAGTTTGCTTCAAATAAAAAACAATTTTTACACAATAGGCTTAAAATGGCTGTATTCTCTCTGAAACGATTTTGTCTTTCCTTCCATGGAAAGGTGCATATTTGTGAAGGAGTATCACCTGTAGACTGGCAGCACTGTTGTACTTTTCCTATTCCTAATAGTCTGCAGTGGAGCTCGGCTGCAAGCTCACTTAGAGTGAAGACCGGGTCTGCCTTGCTCAGTGAAGCAACTCCCGTCCTAGCACTGTGTCTGGTATATTTCAGGTGCTCAACAGCTTCAATGGTTTTGTCAAAGTAACTGAATGGATATAGAATTAGTGTCAAGTCATGACACTCAGTTTCGGACCAGAGCTTTTCGTAAAGCAGTGGATCTCAAAATGATTCACTAAACCTGCAACACAGGCACCAACTGGGACCTTGTTAGAAATGCACATTCCCAGACTCCAGGCCAGAACTTCTGAATCAGAAACTATTGGAGTGGGCCCAGAAATATGTTTAAAACATCTTGCAGTTGATTCTAATGCATGAGAGCCTTGAGAATCACCTATGTGAAGAATTCCCCAATACACTGTACACAGTGGCATCAAAGCTTTTTAGAATTAGGAGAATTCTAGACAACTCCTGTGGACAGATTGTGAATAATTTTCATTTCTCAAGACTTTTTCTACTTCTCAAGAACTTTTTCATTTAACTATATAGCAACTATTCTCTATTCGTGTGTAGTAAGTGGTGTGTTTTATGTAGGAAGGCTGAATAAGTTTGAGTTACTGGTACAGATCCTGAGACAAGAACATGGGTGCAGATGATTTACCATGATGGTCCCAAAATGCGCCAGTGAGGAATTGGTAAACGTGAAAGAAAGAGAAAAGCCAGTCAAGAATGTGTTACAAGGAATGGATTGCAAATATGCACAAATGGGGTGCAATCCTGTGGGGAATCTTCTAGAAACTGTTTGGAATATGCCTCAGAATCACCCCTACTGGGAGACAGGGGCATTTATCCACTTTCTCCCGTCCCCATTGGCTGAGAGTTGATCTCCAGAGATGCTAACATACCCCCACTTCTAGGTCATGTTTTTTGTGTGTGGCCAAATGATGCTAGAAAAAAGTCCTTTGGCAGAGAAGATAAGAGGTAGAAGATCTTGAGGTGGCACATGTCAATATTCTGGAAGCTCTTTTCACCTGCAGCTGCAGGGCAGTTCACATGGGCTGAGGGGGTGTGGGGCAGAGTAACCATCTAACATCTACAGTAACCTTATGGGGCAAAGTAACCTTCTAATAGCATAATTTAAATCTGGTCCACAATACTTATTTAATGTCTGTTATGAGTCAGGTACAGGGTTGTTGGGAATATATAATAAATAAAACATCGTCCCTGCCTCAAGAAACATTTACTATGGTAGAGAATGTAGACAAATAAAAAAAAATTAAAATATAATCAGATCTGTTCAGTGATTGTGGTTCATATCCACATTTTATAAGAAGGGTTTATGGTGGGAAAGCTGTAGTGATCATGGAAAACTTTTTAGAGATGATGAGGATAATTATACCTAAAAGATACATAGAGGCAAGACAAAGAGGAGTGGGTGAGTTGGGGACAGAAGACAGGCTGATCACTATGTAAATGGGAGGAAAAGGAGAAAGCAATCACAGGAGATATTTGACAAGATTGTCTGTAAAAGTCATTTGAGAGGTCATATGTTAGGTGACAGGAAATCTATTGTCCCAAAGGTGGTAAATGGAGAGATGTGGAAAGCACGGAGTATGTAAATAACTGTTGTTGCAGGTTCCCTAAGGAGGAAGGAGGAATATATATATTTCAGATATTATATATATATATATATATATGTATATATATTTTTTTTAAGATGGGCAGGAACTTGGGGGCTTGAAACCATTTCTGCCTGTGGATTTTTATTCATTATTTATTTAAATAGGAGAAACATGGCTTGTGAAGTTGTTAGGGAAATGGACTAGTGGAGCTGGCTGAAGGTCGAATTCTTCACTGCCATGGGGAATGCAGAAGGACAAAACTGACTACGTATACACGTAGAAGAATCACTAGATAGAATTAAATGTCCAGTAGGGGTTGGAAGACTTGAATTTGCAGTAACACTAAATCAGGCATTTCTGTGATCCCTTACTAGGAAAGGTGGAACAATGTCAGTGGCATTCAGGGTAACCCTAGTCATTTTGTAGAAGTTGTGCAATTATAAGCACTGACAGGTAAGCATACATGTAAACAAAATTAAAAAAAAATAAAAAATAATTTATCAAGGGGTTTAAGATCAATGAAAATTTGAAACTGTGTCAGATGATTTTGAATATTCTTGCCTTCTGTGATCATAGCATAGGGTCCTTTGTCAAACTCTGTAATTCTGTTCTACAAATGACATTTTGTTTGAGCAGTTAACAGTTGGTGCCTCAGTTTCAACTGACATTTTGTTACTAAACACAGTTCTAACACCATAAGGTGATTTGTCAGTGGTAAGAAAAAGATGGTTTATATTTCACCATAGTGAAATAGCACAGACGGGAGAGTCAATTGCTTGAAATTCTGGAAAGTGTCCATGCTGTCAAGTCCCACACCATTGAAAACATTTTTTTTATAGTAGGCCACAAGGTATATTTTTTATGAAAGAAACTAGAGGAGAAATTCAGAAACCCCAGAAAGCGTGAATCTTGTTTTGATTCTATAAAATATTCAAGGATGGTACTTCCAATGAGCTTAACTATCTTGAGAGTGACCAAAATAATTAGTTTAGGACTATGGCCATGGGAGTCCACATTTTGCATTTCCTTATTTTCTTTTGGGTACTTTGCATATCGAAATTAATAAATACCTTTTGAATACTTTTCTCCCCCCTGCAAAGTCTTTTGAGTTTAAAATCATCAACATTTTATACCACTCTTGATATTCTAGAAAGCAGAGTCACTGTGAAATATTAGAAAAGCCCAAGGATAACAGAAATATTGAACTAAGAATGTCTTTTAATGAGTACTACTTCCACAGTGGCTTCATCAATGATGAGTTATTGGTAACCCAGCATATGGCAAAGTTACACAAAGAAAAGTAGAAAACTGATTAGCTAGCTGCAGAAATTAGATGTTTAATGGCCTTATTGCCTCATTGCCACAATAAGAAGCATTGTACATTTTCTCTTCTAGAAGCTTTTGACCCTTCATCTGTGGTGATAATCAAAAGTTCTGTTATGAAGAGAGGACAGGACCAGATAATGTTTCTCTGATTAAGCAATAACTGCACTGTGTGTGTGTGTGTATGTGTGTATGATGTTATATATAATGTTGGTCAGTTAATCAGTACAGCAAGCTACTCGCATTCTAAAAGAATATGGGAATTAAGAGTAACTTAAAGAAAAACAAATTTTCTTATACTGCTTCAAGGGAAAGGTCATGGAGTAGAATGATGGGTAAAATCATCTATGTTCTCAAATTTTCCTATGGTTAATTCTCTTTCACAGGTGCACAGTAAATACAAATACATTATACAATGGAGTTTAAATACATAAAACACCAGGGTGTATCATACAATGTTATACAACATTCAGTTTAACTGTAATTGTTTTCATTTTGAAGAAAGATAATGGTTTCTGAAGCTTGGATAAAGAAGGCTATGAAAATATTATATAGGAAAGATGTTTACTAACTATTGATCCTGGCTTACACACCCAGCTTTATGACATGGGTTCAGTTTCTTCAGTTTCTTATGTAAGGTGGACATAAATGTGGTGGTTACATCATAAGGATATAGTGAACATTAAATAAGTTATTGTATGTGTAAAAGCAGTTTGTGCCTGGCATGTAATAAGCGCTCAGTAAGTATTCGCTTTTATTATTATAGATACACTGTAAATAGCATTAAATAAACATTACTGAATTGGATAAATGTACCTAATTAGTGTTAAAAATCCTGCAGTAACCTAGTGAAGGGAGAGAGGTTAACAAAGGAAAGAGATTAGTATTTTTGATTAGTTACAATGTTCCAGGTGTTTTAGATACATTCATCTATTTAAGCCTCACTATCTGTGAAAAAAGCATTATTCCTATAATCAGGAAACTGAGACTCAAAGTCAGTAATATCGCTGAATATCAGTAAGGTGATCTGGTATTTGAACTCAAGCCTCGTTATTCAGAATATATGGGTTTTTTTCCTGATACCATATACCCTCCAAATGCTGAGGTTTTTGACCTTAGAAATTTTGAATGTAAGTCCATACTTCATTACCACATAAATAGTCAAGTTCTCTTCATTTGAGAAAATGTGAAGAAAGTTTCTATTTATTTAATGTTTTTAAAAAATTAAAGCCCATCCAGTGGCTTTCTTCCAATACAAGTTTATCAAATGGTTTAGCCCTAGGTGAAGTAGGGATATCCATGATATATAAACATGAGTTAGGGCTATATAGTTGTCTTTTTTCCACAAACAACATTTAGTGAAAATCTGCCTTGTGCCTGGCAGCAAATTTTTACTGAATCTCAACTATACAACACTGATTATTCCAAGGGTAGAAACCAGTGATCAAAATGAAATTCTTAGCAATGAAATTTATATCCCTAGTGCACAGAAAGAGGCAGTGAGTGAGTGAGTGTGTGTGTGTGTGTGTGTGTGTGTGTGTGTCCTGTGAGATAAGTGCATGGGGGAGCAAGAGTGAGTGATTAGAGAAGTCGCGCCTGATGAAGTGAGATGTATGCAGAGGCCCACATGAAGTGCAGAGGGTATGTGTATGCACCTGTCTCCCTCTGGGAAGAGCAATTCAGGAGGCAAAGCAAGGGCAAGAACAGGACTGTACCGGAGGGCCAGCAAGGAAGCCAATCCAGCTGAAGAAGAGGGCATAAGGGGAATATAAAACACAACACAGCTCTCACAGTCTCTTACATAGCTAAACACAGTTTAATTAAGGATGGATAAAGTTTCATTCAGAGCACTAGATTAGCACAGCTTGGGGACATCCTTCCTGGGGTTAGGAAAGGTTAAGGGTTGGGAAAGGATTTGGCATTTACTGCAGTCTGCTTTTTGAGAAACAAACGCTTTGTGGAGGAGAGAAGGTAGAGAGGAGATCAAAAGGAACCCAGGGGGAAAAAAAAGGCAAAGCATGGAAGTTCACAGTGGTGAAAAGCCTGTATATTACATTTCCTGTGATCCATAGACTTCTCTATAAGAAACTTTTTCCCCCTTTATTTGCTTCAAGATAACAAGAAAGCTGCATTTCATAAATCCCAGCAATTAAGTGTCAATGTGTCCCCAAATCATCATTTTAAATCAAGTAAGAACTTGTATTATTTTGTTTTCCAGTTATACTTAGGAATCAATTTATGCTGTCAAGGATCAATTTAGCTATCAAAAAACAAACACAGTTAAAAATTTTTTTGAATGTAATTCCCGTGTTGTGCCAAAGGTTAACATATTAGCATGTAGTAAAACAGGCACAGCAAAGGACAAATAGTCTCTCAACAAACACTACTTTTCCTAATTGATTTGGGATAAGTACTTCTTAATCACTATAGCAGAACATCTAAAAGAAAACCAATGCAAGCAAACATTCAGAAAGATTTAAAGTTATACAGTGATCCCTGCACTGGAAACAATTGTCACATCTTTGTTTACATCCTCATCAGACAAAGTGTTGAAATCATGAATTCACTTTTAATCATTGTTCAATTTCAATTCAGTAATTTAGGACACGGGAAGACCAGTCTCTGTCATAGGATGAATGCAGATTCTCTATTTTGTGTGTGTGTGTGTTGGTGCCCATCTTTCCACATTAAGAAGCATAGCAGGTAGCATACTGTTGGCCAAATCTCAGCAGTGGCATATTTCCATCTCCCAGGGGGTGTGGGAAGACCCAACTGCACAGCAGTAACAATAATTCTAGCATATCCGTTTATGAAATAACTTTGGCAGTAATGGCAAGAGGATTTGGATGAAAGTGTATTTGTGGTCTTCCAGCTGGAAGATCAGAGCAGAGATTCTAAAGCAAAAGGCACAGAGTGGGATGGCAGATAGTAGCTGCTTGGATAAGAACAGAAGAGAGTTGGGGACCCATGCTGAGCTCAAGGGGAAATGCAAACAAGACAGTCATTTCACAATATCCCCATGTTACCCAATATCAGTTCGAGGGATTACCGATGCCATCTGCTGGATATATTTGGGATTTTAAAATAGAATCTGCACAAGTAGTAATACCCCAGTGTCTTCCTGTACTGTGGCTTTGGAGGTTCTAGTGAGAAGAAAAATGAAAATCAACCTATCTACAAAAGAAAAAAAAAAGGAAATGAATCCCAGGTTGACTGTACCTTAAGATGGCTAGAGTTTTGTCTTTTCATTCTGCGTTTTGAAGAATTAGAGTATTAATTACATTTTTTTAGGAGAACTTTGTGTCATGCATTTTAGTCATACATGACCCTCAGGACACTGATTGTTTGCACTGTAAATCCATTGATCTCTTCCTAAGAATACTACTATATCTGTAAACTTTATATACATTTCCTTTTATACTTTATTGGAGTATAACAGTTTGTTTTTGGTTTATCTTATTTTATTTAATTAGGAAGGGAAAATGATTAAAAGGAGAAAAGAATCACTGTTTTCCTAAAGCCATGACATATGCATTTAAGTTTTATATAATAGATGATAATTTGACTTTTGTTTTTGTATTTGTTATCATTTTATAGACAATGTCCTCTGTTCATCACACTCTCTGTAGGATTATTTTAAGACCATGATTTTAAAGTTACAAAATTCCTCATGGTGCTTCAATAAAATTTTAGGACTCTTAGGAATACGTGGCTAACTTAACTGCATATTCTAGTCTACATTTCCCCAAAAGTACTAATCCCATAGGATTTATAGTAGGAAAAATGGTTTCCATGATCAAATTAATTTGGAAGATGCTACATCCCAAATATCTTCTCCTGGAATTTCATAAAGACTATTAATTAAAATGGAGGAGTTGGTATTTATTGAGAGTTTGCCATTGTTACATTGAATCTTAATTATGATTTTATTATGTAGGCACTAGCATTAACTCTAGTAACAAATGAGGAAACTGAGGCTTATGGGGTTGGTAAGTTGCTCAAAGTCACATTGGAAGCAAATGGAGGCATTGACTCTTTTACTTTAGAGCTCATGCTCGTAAGTCTGAAGCCATATGTCCCAACATATTAATAAATAAAAACAATATTACATCTTAATAAGAATTTTATGTCAATTATATTTCAATATGGATATGAACCTGCTTAAAGCTTTGAGGAGTCATACGGTAATGACATCTATTTAATTTGGTCAACCTAGCGTTTCTAAATCTACCTGCTATAGAACACTTAGGAATTTTAGCAGAAGTAGCATCCCATGGAATACCGTTCCAGAAATACTGATATAAGCTATAACATTGCTAGAGATGAGGAGCCAGGAGGGGAGTAGCTCTTTAATATTTCTCTGGTACCTTGTTCCAGCATAGCTGTTGGTGTCCTTCCCCAGGCATGTTTCCACCTGACAATTCAGAATAGACAGGAATAGAAAGTAAACACCTGATATTTTTGCTGTTGCAGATGCACAGAGCATTGGAACCCTTTGCATAAATGTGTAATATTTAGTACATCCTGCAAAAGGAACAAGTTTAATTTAGTTAAGCCACAAGGTTGAGTGAAAAACGGCATGCTGCTGTTATTGTTAGTCAATTAAATTGTCCTCTGTGCTCTGAAGAACCGTTCCACATTTATAACCAGTGAGAAACACGCTCTGGCAATTTCTTTGCTTCCGATTGTCTTATATTTAGCACATCTAAAGATCTGAGGACAAATGATGGAAGACATGGTGATAAATTGTCAGGCTTTTCTAAAGATTCAGAAGTTCTAAAGTTCCTGCCAGTGACAGATGGTCTGTCCTTACTCATCGCTTGTCTTCCTGACAGGGCTTGATTTTTTCCCCCTTTTTTGCTCAATTCCCTTAAAGTAAGCTCAGCTTCCTGGGAGGCAGGGTAATCTCATTTGTTATAACTATGTTACCTTGCATCAGTATGGAAACAACTCTCTATGTAAACAGGCACCATGCACCTTTACATTATTAACACATGTATTAACACATAATGTACGTGTATAGTGATAAGAGAGCAGCATGGGGTAAGGAGATAAGAAACAGTTTACAAAGGAAAATCCATACTTCCTTTCTGTTATTTTGATAACCAAACACACAGGAGTTTCCATTGGATAGTTTTTTTCTTGCTGACTTGCCCAAGCATAATGCTGATTCCATAGCCCAAGCATAATGTGATCTTTTCAGGAGTGTTTCTTATCACTTATCACCATATATCACTATATATATATATATATGTATATATGTGTATATATATATATGTATATGTATGTATGTATATGTATATATATGTACATGTACAAATACATATGTATATGTATATACATATATGTATGAATATATGTATATGTATGTATATATGTACATGTGTGTATATGTGTGTATGTGTGTGTGTGTATTATTTTTAGGATATTCAATATTTCATAGCAATCTATTTTTTTTGTAATTTTGGATAAAAAATACAATTAGTGTTTACTAACTTGCTAGACACTTGTGAGAATCCACAGAATGAGAACACATAACTATAACAATGATGTACTCAGTTATAAAATAGATTCCCAGTGAAAAAAGGAAAAAAAAAATCAATCAATTTCTTAATCCCTTTCATTGGTTTCAATATGTTTACTGCCACAAAAGGAAATGAGATACTTAGGTAAGGAAGATGGGGAAAGGAAACAATTTTCACTGTTTGAGTTCTAACATAACTGTGGAAATAAATAAAAAGGCTTAAAAAATCCTAAGGTATCTTACAATCCCTTCTTAATCCTATATCCAGAAGTAATTCAATTCTTCAAGTTAATAATGACACTAGTCCGATACAGTGTAACTTGAACTGAAGTGTATCAAGTGGAAAGGGATTAATACTACTAAAAAAATAGAAAAATTATCAGATGAATTGATTTGGGATTTACAGTAGTTAATTGGCATCTGTTATACACACCAATAGCTGAGAATTTCTTTTTTATTTAAATATGTCTCTTCTAATAATGTTCCTTATATGTTAGCTCAGTGTGATAATATGTGAAAAGCATAAACAACATTCCCACTCCTTTCTATGTTTTATTTTAACTCTGTTGTATTTTACCTTTCACACACACACACACACACACACACACACACACACACACTATACACAATTGTAGGTATAGTAGATTTTGTGTATATATACACAAACACACACTGTATACTAGTATAGTTATAGTAGTAGACCTTATTTTATCTGTTTATATACCTATTCTAGTCATATAAGTAAAAGAACTCAAAGCCTACCAGGTTTTCAAAGTCTAGACTACTAAACTGCCTGTCCTCTTTTTATCCCTTCCATTACAGATATCAGTTACCTTTTTAATCAGTGGCTTTTTCACATTGCTTACTTTTAGTAACATTCAGTCATTAAAAAATCAGAGAACTCTTGCCGATTCCTTGTTTATGCATGAAGATGTTAACCTAAACCTAAGAAAAGTATATTTCTCCTTTAGTGGCCCTTAACTCAGATAATGAGTGAAAGCATTAACATTTTGTGTACAACGTAGCAATAAAAAATTTCAAAGTTTCTTTATAAAATGGTGCCACAGTGATACTTAGATTTTAGCTGTGTATATATGTATATTTCGGTATGTAATGAAAGGGATGAGACCTGTCTACCTTTGTATTCTTAAGAATCTTTCTGGTATTATTTGTTTTCCTTCCCCAAAGAAAACTGGGCTCATAAAAAAAAAAAAAAGTCCTGAACATTCAACATTTTTGAAAAGGTCAACAAATATTGCATGGTTTTGAAATATTATATGCCTTTATAAAATCACAGAATTTAAAATTACTCTAATGAGCTATTTATTAAAGTTTATTAAGGTTAGAAAAAGGTACATAGCTAAGATTAACAAAAATGCATTGCATTTAGATAAAATAGGCTAAATTACTCTAACAAGTAGACCCAAAGTGTGATGTTTCAAGAGGTTTATTTCGGGATTAGCACAATACCACATTAAGTAGTAGTGGAGGAGTATGGTCTGCTCCATGAACGCAAGTTATTGTAGTAAATGATTTCTTTCTTTATCTGCAGTAATGTGCTAATAATCTTTCTTCTTGTTTCCAATTTATACTGTGGAATGTCTGATGTATTCATGCTCATGAGTGAAATTTAAAGACAAGAGTGAAAGAAGATTATCTCCCTGCTGATCCTAAGCAAGGGAAGGTGGTATAGTGAATAGAATCATGGCCTTAGATGACATATTTGCTTTTCTCCTTTACTGAAACACAAGACTGAGCCTGTACCTCTACATGTTTCATGCTTTGCCTGAAAGCTATTTCAGGTCAGAGTGTGGAAATGAGTAAATTTTATGGTCTAGACAAATTATCAGTGAGTTACCATCGTAATCCTTACCCTCTCCCTCTTTCACAAAATGCTGTTGTATGAGACAACTTTTCACTTAAAAAGGTCTACAAGTTAATGCAGAATTCTTATAACCCAAATGTTGCTTAATCTGCCCAAGCTGAGTCATCTCTTCATTCTACTACTGACATTGTTTCAATAGTACTTTCAGTCTACATTGTGGCTTTCATTTCTTTTTTTTTTTTCTGATTTCTTGCTGTTTCCAAATTTTAGTTATTCTTTTTTTTTAGTCATGGATTTTTTTAAAAAATGCATTTCTATCTTATCCAGAAAACTACTTTTCTTGTATCAGTCTCTGGTTTGTATTTCTCTAAATTCTTATGGAGTTCTTGCTTACTTTCTAACATTTTTTTTATTGCTAATAAATTAATGATGGTTTGTCTAAGATGGTAAAGAAATATAATCATAAAATTAGAGATAGATGTTGTCATTATTGCTATAAAGTGATTTCTTAGTAAAACCGAAAACTGCAGTCACATTTTCCACATTGTTTCACATGTCAATTGAAAATATATGCATTTCAAAATATGATAATCATGATATAACTTAAAAATAAATAATATATCTTCACTTCTATGATAATGTATCATCTATATAGTCCAGTAAAGTCATAGGGACTGATGTGACATATATGGAAAAAGTACAAAATTTATACTAAAATTAAAAGAGAGAACGAAGATTCTGAGAATAACTGTATCCTTTCTGAAAACATTGAATCATACAGGAAATATATTTCCAATTGTTTCTTCATGATTCACTGCAACTTTCAACAGTCATTTCTCAGTTGGTCCAAGAACGAGGAAAAAACAATCACCATATTATAGCAATTTCTTGGTAGTTTTTAGAAGCCATCTTTGCTTAAAACCCAATCTTGGGGGGCACCTGGTGAGTCAGTCGGTTAAGTGCCCAGCTTTGGCTTATGTCATGATCTCACAACTCCTGAGTTCAAGCCCTATATCAGGCTCTGTGCTGACAGCGTAGAGCCTGGAGCCTGCTTTGGATTCAGTGTCTCCCTCTCTCTCTGCCCCTTCCTCTGCTCGTGTTCTGTCTCTCAAAAGTAAATAAACATTTAAAAAATTTTTAAAAATAACCTTTGGGTATTATTGCTGAAAATATCAGCAATATCTCTTACAAAACAGCCTCACCTATTATATGCCTGTATGCCCCATGGCATGAATCATAACAACATGCCTTAAAATATGTATAAAATCGGATAGAGTGGAAACAGATATGAAAGCTACCTCTACTATACACACCCCATCCCCCCCACACACATACCCACACACACACTCTAGGTGTGTGTTTACTTTTTTAGTCCAAGCCAAGCTTGGACTTACTTTTTAGTCCAGCTTACTTTTTTAGTCCAAGCTTACTTTTTTAGTCCAAGCCAAGGACCATTTAGAATCAATTAATTCAAAGTTTGTCAGCCAAGATTTCTACCTATATATTGTTTGCTTTTCCATTTACATAAATTTTGTTTGTTATTACCCAGCTAAAAGCTACTGAAGTTACCCACCCATAACTTAATGCTAATATAATGTTTATTGCTTTTAGTTTTTACATTCAGGTAATTTTACAATTGAATCTCCTTAGGGAACACAGCACAAAGTTTTCAGAACATGGAGCAGTTTACTTTAAGAAGATGGCAAACATATACACAGGGAAATAGAAAAAGATAAGAATGTTAAGTTAGAGCCAGATTGTGGAGGGTTATGTACTTAGATAGAAAGCCATAAAAGCTGATTTGGAAGAGGAACTGTGATCTGAACTACACTCGCAGTTAAATCACTGTATAGCATTATTTATTTTTTTTTCTAGGCTTTTGATGAATTGATTTTCAAACTTAATTAGCAAGTCTACAGTGCTAATAGTACATATTGAACACAAATGCTTCTATAATGTTTTGCAAGTTTTCCATCTTTAATTAACAACAAAGACCTTTGTAATATATGATATTTTTGTTTTGTTTTGTTTGCCATTTGCAAAGTATGTTCAGTTGATTTGGTTTGGTTTTCACTGTTAATGCTGACTGATAGCTGGTTTGTTTTCTATTCTAGGTTGTGGAGACTAATTTGGTTGCTTTTGACTGTCACTGGATCATTATAAATGAGGTAACACCAACTGAACCTTATTGTCAACTCTGGGTCCTGTTTTCATATATTTAGTCACAGCATTTCCTATGGCCTTGGAGTTCTAAGAGGAAACAGAACACAAAGTAAACTTTCAGCTTCCTGAGTGGATGCTAACTAAGAATAGAGTAAGGAGTTTTCAAAAAATTATAAATGGTTTTGAATGAATAAAATAAATGGAGATCATCTTCCCACTGAGTATCTTTTAGTCTTTTCCATTGGCATACACTGCTTGCTTTGGGAAATCATCTTTATAAAAAGTACAGTTCTTTGTGAACAAACTGAATTCCTCCCAGTGGAGTGCCTGTGCTCCATTTATATTTTAATGTTGTTTCTAGAACTTTTATATCCCACCCCCCTCACACGAGGATTAAATAGTTCAGCAGATGAATATGAATAAATAAAAATAGATATTTTTCTTTTCACAATGAAATACGATTTTTAAATCCATCAAGTTGTCAAGTTCCTCATGAAAGCTTATTGATTTTTGTAAAGACAATACATAAGATTAAAAATATATTATAACATGAGAACTCTGTGAGATAGATTGTTCCATTGGCACCTGCCAATCAGAAATGGAAAGGACAATGAACAAATCAGTCATGGACAAATAATGAGATCACATGAATTTTCCCCAAAAAGACCTAGTATTCATATATCTATTGCTCATGAAAAAAAAGAATGTTTTATTTATTTGTTAGCTGTGTTACTATGGATATATAATATAATCATCCTGTGTCTGTTTTTTCATTTGTACAGAAAGTTCAATCACATTTACTTTATATGTTCATTATAAAAATTAAGTGAGATACTACCTAATACTCTTAACATACTGCTGACAACCTACATTTACTAAAAGGTACTACAAAAATGATTATAGCACATTAAAGTTCACAGATCACTTTCTTACATGTTAATTTATTGAATAATAAACATTATTCTATGAAACACTGAGAGAATGAAGTTCATAGAGTGTAATTGATTTTACGCAGAAAAATAAAAATCTAGATTTTTCAATAAAAGTCATAGATTTTTCAAGTTGTGTCTCCTATACATTGGTAGAATCTTAGTTCTGTTCTTTTTTTTGAGCTATAATTAACATATTACATCATATTAGTTTCAGGTCTATCTATAACACAAGGATTATATAGATATATACACACCTTGTATATATGCATATATATATTGTATATTATATATATATATACACATTGTGTATGTGTGTATGTGTATATATATATGTATGATCATCACAGTAAGTCTAGTTACCACCTATAAACATACAAAGTTACAGTTTTTTTTCTTGTGACAAAATCTTTTAAGATACCCTCTCTTAGCAGCTTTCAAATATGCAATACAGTATTACTGATTATAGTCACTATGCTGTACATTATATCCCCATGATTTGTTTATTTATTTTATAACTAGAAGTTTGTATCTCTTAATCCCCTTCACCCATTTTCCCTATCCTAATCCCCCTCTCCTCTGGCAACCATCAAAAGTGATTGTATCTATTAGTTTTGTTTTGTTTGCTCATTTATTTTACTTTTAAGATTCACAGGTGAGATCATATATTATTTGTCTTTCTCTGACTTATTTCACCTACACCCTTAAAGTTTATCCATGTTGTTGTGAATGGCAAGAATTCATTCTCTTTTAAAGCTGAGTATTTTCCATAATGTGTGTGTGTGTGTGTGTGTGTGTGTGTGTGTGTGTGTGTAACATATATATGTATCTCACATCTCCTTTATCCATTTATCTATTGATGGACACTTAGGTTGCTTCTATACTCTGGCTACTGTAAATAATATTGCAATGAACATAAGGGTATTTATGCCTTTTTGAATTAGTATCTTTGTTTTCTTTGGATAAATACCCAGAAATGGAATTGCTGGATCATATGTTTTGTTTTGTTTTGTTTTCAATTTTTTGAGGAAACACCATACTGTTTTCCATAGTGGCTGTACAATATACATTCCTACCAACACTGCACAAAATTTCCCTTTTCTCAGCATCCTCCCCAACACTTACTATTTCTTATATTTTTTTTATAATAGCCATCTAACAGATGTGAGTTGATATCTCATTGTGATTTTGATTTGCATTTCACTGATGATTAGTGATACTGAGCATCTTTTCATGTGCTTGTTGGCTATATGTATGTCTTCTTTGGAAAAAAAAATGTTTACTCGGGTCCTCTGCCCATTCTTAGATTTTAGGTTTTTTGATATTGAGATGTATGAGTTCTTATATATTTTGGATATTTACTCTCCTCCCATTCAAAAGGTTTCTCTTTCATTTTGTTGATGGTTTCCTTCACAGTGCAGAAGTTTTTGTTTGTTTGTTTGTCTTCTTTTTTGTTTTTGTTTTTAGTTTGAAGTAGTCCTAACGTTTATTTTTTGGTTTTGTTGCCCTAGGCTTTGGAGTCATATCCAAAAAATCATGGCCAAGACTTAGGTCTAGAAGCTCACCACCTTTTTTATTTTTTAAAGGAGCTTTATGGTTTCAGGTCATAGATTCAAATCTTTCATCCATTTAACTCTTGTGCATGGTATAAGAAGTCTTATTTCATTCTTTTGTGTGGCTGTCCAGTTTTCCCAACACCATTTATTATAGACTGTCTTTCCTATTATATATACTTGGCTCTTTTGTTCTAAATTAATTGACTGACCATATATGTGTGGGTTTCTTTCTGGGCTATATGTTGTGTTTCACTGATCTATGTGTCTTTTTAACGCTAGTACCATACTATTTTGATTATTATAGTTTCATAATATAGTTTGAAATCAGAAAGCATAATGTGTCCCTGTTTGTTCTTTCTCAAGATTGCTTTGACTATTCAGAATCCTTTGTGGCTCCATAAACATTTTAGGATTATTTCTTCTTTTTCTGTGAAAAATGCAATTGAAATTTTATAGATATTGCAAGGAATCTGTAGATTGCCTTGGTTAATGTGGACATTTTAACAATATTAATTAATACAGTCCATTACCATGAAATAAATTTTCATTTAGTTGTTTCTTCTTCAATTTATGTCATCAATGTCTTACAGTTTGCAGTATACAGGTCTTTCACTTCCTCAGTTAAACTTGTTCCTATATGTTTTATTCTTTTTGCGCAGTTGTGGAATTGTTTTCTTAATTTCCCCTTTTAGTTTTGCTGTATCCTATAGATTTTGGTATGTTGCATTTCCCTTTTCATTTGTATCAACATATTTTTTTAATCTCTCCTTTAATTTCTTTGTCATCCATTGGTCATTCAGTAGCATATTGTTTAATTTCTATATATTTCTGAATTTTCTTAGAATTAATTTCTAGTTTCCTACCATTATGGTAGAACAGATGCTTGGTATAATTCCAATCTTCTTAAATTCTTTATGACTTATTTTGGGACTAACATATGATCTATCTTGGAGAATGTTCTATGGTCCACTTGAGAAGGATGTATATTCTGCTGCTTTTTGATGGAATGTTCTGTATATATATTGATGGAATATTCTGTATATATTTGTTCTGTATATATAAACCATCTGCATCTGCTTTAATGTGTCATTTAAGGCCAATGTGTTCTTGTTGATTTTCTATCTGGGTGTTCTGTCCATTGATGTAAGTGGGGTGTTAAGAGTTTCTATTATTATTGTATTGCTCTCATTTTTTTCCTTTAGCTCTGTTAACATTTATTGCGTCTATTTATACAATTTTATGTTGGGCATGTAAATATTTACAAATGTTATATATTCTTGTTGTATTCGCCAATTTATTGTTATGTAATTCCCATCCTTGTCATTATTACAATCTTGTTTTAAGGTCTATTTTGTCTCATAAAAATAGTTACCTAGCTTTCTTTTGATTTCCATTTTCATGGGACATCTTTTTCTATACCTTAACTTTCAGTCTGTGTGTGTCCTTACATCTGAGGTGAGCCTCTACTAAGCAATACAGAGATGGGGCTTATTTTTATTTTACCCATTCAGTCAATCCATGTCTTTTGATTGGGAAATTTAGTTCATTTACATTTAAAGTAATTACTGATAAATGTGTACTTATTGCTATTTTGTTTGTTGTTTTCTAGTTGTTTTGTAATTCCTCTCTATACCCTTATTATTTTGCTGTCTTCCCTTGTGATTTGGTGACTTTCTTTAGTGTTATGTTTAGATTCCTCTCTCATTATATTTTGTGTATCTACTCTAGGTTTTAGCATTGTGATTACCATGAGGCTCATGTATAACTGCCTATATAAGAAACAGTCTACTTTCAGTTGATAGCAGGTTGAGTTTGAACACATTCTTCTTCTTTTTTTAATATTAGAGAGAAAGAGAGAGCATGAACAGGGAGAAGGCAGAGGGAGCAAGATCCTAAGCAGCTCCATGCTCAGCACAGAACCCAATGTGGGGCTTGATCCCACAACCCTGAGATCATGACCTGAGCCAAAATCAAGAGTCTGACACTGAACCAACTCAGCCACCCAGGCGCCCTGAGTTTGAACACATTCTAAAGCTACATTTTTACTCCCCCACTGTGTTTTATGTTTTTCATGTTACATTTTCATCTTTTTATCTTGTGTATCCCTTAACTATTATAGTTACAAGTTTTTGAACTACTTCTTTAAAAATTAATGTTTATTTATTATTTATTTTGAGAGAGAGAGAGTGGATGCATGAGTGGGGCAGGGGCAGAGAGAGGGAGAGAGAGAATCCCAAGCAGGCTCTGCACTGTCATTATAGAGCCCAAAGCAGGGCTCAATCATACAAACCACAAATCATGACCTGAGCCAAATTCAAAAGTTGGATGCTTCACTGACTGAGCTCCCCAGGTGCCCCTAAGCTAGTTTTGTTTTTTAACCTTCATACTAGCTTTATAAGTGATTAATCCAATAGCTTTACTACATACTTACCCTTATCAGTGAGTCTTGTAGTTTTATATGTTTTATGATTACAAATTAGTGCTCTTCCTTTCCTGCTTAAAAAATTGCCTTTAAACATTTCTTGTAAGGGTAGTTTAGTGGTAATGAACTTCACAGCTTTTGCTTTTCTAGAAAACTCTTTCTCTCTCCCTAAATTCTGAATGATGGTTTTATCAGATAGAATGTTTTTGGTTGTGAGATTTTTTCTTCCTTTTAGCGCTTTGAATATGCCATGCCACTCCCTCTGGCTTACAAAATTTCTGCTGAAAAATATGCTAATAGCCTTATGGGGATTCCCTTATAGGTAACAAGTTATGTTTCTCTTACTGCCTTTTAATATTCTCTTCTTAAGTTCTGAAATTTTAATGATACCATATCTTGGTGTGGCTGTCTTTGGGTTCCTCTTATTTGGAACTCTCTGGACAACTGGAACTGGATGTCTGTTTCCTTTCCCAGGTTAGGGAAGTTTGTATCCATTATTTCTTCAAATAAGTTTTTTGTCCCTTTCTTACTCTGTTCTCCTTCTGGGACTTGTATAATGAAAACTCTGTTCTGTTTGATGTTGTTTTATCGGTCATTTAAGCTATCTTTGGTTTTTAATTCATTTTATTTTTACTGCTCTGACTGGGTAAGTTCCACTGCCTTGTCTTCAAGATAACTTATTCTTTCTTCTGCTTCATCTAGTCTGATATTGAACGCTTCTAGTGTATTCTTCAGTTCAATTATTACATTCTTCAGCTCTATGACTAGTGTTTGGCATTTTCTTATACTTTCTGTCTTTGAAGTTTCAACTGTTTTCATCCACTTTCTTTTGAGTTTGGTGAGCATCTTCATGACTATTTGAACTCTTTATCAGGTAAATTACATATTTCTGTTTCATTAAGGTTTTTTCTTGGGTTTCATGGTATTCTTTTGTTTGGAACATATTCCTTTGTTTCCTCATTTTGTGTGACTATGATTGTTGCTACGCATTAGGCAAAACAGCTTCCTTTAACAGTCTTGATTGAGTGTCCTTGTGTAGAAGATAAACCTTCATTCAATCCTGTCCTAGCACTTGGTTGTCTCTGAAACCTCTGTGACTGTCTAAGCAACCTGATTTATTCTTGATCAGTCCTAGTTCTTGAGGATGTGCCAAGCCCAGCCAATGTTCCAATGACTGAGGTGTCTCAGTCAGCATCTAGATTCAGGCTGATTGGAAACCAGATTAGCAGTCACCAGTTTTTAAAGTATGCAAATATATACAATCCTGTAAGACCACAGTTATAAACCCTGCTGGCTTCCAGACCAGTCCATCTAGAGGTGCTCCTTTACTGACAGTTGTAAAAATTGGGGTTTCAGAGAAGTGTATAAGCTCCTTCCTTAAAGTTACTGGAAAGCTGTAGTAAGACCAAGGGAGAGCACAAAGACCACATCCTCCAGCCTATGTTCTCTACCTTTGTAGCCTCTAGGTATGTGGCAATCCTGAAGCCTGCCCCTCAGTTTGAAGTTTTAGGACAAGTAAATAGGTTTTCTTCACAGGAAGCTGTGGGTGTTTCAGTCTGCTTTCTGTGCTGTGCCCTGGGAATGGTAGCTTGCCAAGAATTATCTCTCTGATTGTTTCAAACCCATGGGGTCCAGAAATGAGAGTTCCCTTGGACACAAGAGCCAGATGCTCAAGGGGTATCTCATATGGATGTGTGTTTGCTGGCTTTAGCAGGGGCATAGAGTAGTGTGGAGCTAGGTCATGCCTGCCAGCTTTAGGGGACCACCGGAGGGTGCAGGAGTGGGACAAACCTGCCAGCGCTAGCAAGGTGGAGTGACAGCACCAAAATGGTACCCACCAGCACCTGTATCCCCAGAGAGAAGCCAACAGGCTCTGCCTCTCTGACAGGTGCATTAAGATTAGCAAATGAATCTCTTTCATATATATTCTAGGTGGTTTTTAAACTGCTGCTTTTGCATTGGGTCCTGAGATAAATGCCTCTGTGTGCAAGCCCTTTAAAAATGGGATCTCGGTTCCCTACAGCCCTTTGGGTCTCCTAGATGTAAGCCCCATTTGTTTTCAAAGCCAGACACTTTGAGGGCTCATCTCTCCAGCGTAGGTCCCAAGGTTTGGGATGCCTGGGGTGGGGCATAAACTCCTTATTTCTCAGGGAGAAGCTCTGTGATATTCCTCTCAATTGTGTGTCACCATGCTGGGAGTGGGGTGTTTTGGCAAGACCACATGTCTGCCACCCCTCCTTGATGTGGCCCATTTATTTTTTATTGTATAGGAACTGATCAGCTAATTTCCAGTACTTTTTCAGAAGGCATTGTCCCATATATAGCTGTTGATTTAGTGTGTCCAAGTGAGAAGGTGAATTTAGGATATTCCTCTACCACCTATTTACTTATTTTTTAACTTATTTAAGCTTAATTGATACACAATGTTACAATAGTTTCAGGTGTATGATATAGTGATTCAACAAGTTGATACATTATGCTGTGCTCACCACAAGTTTAGCTACCATCTGTCACCATACAACACTATTAAAGTATCATTGGCTATATTTCTTATGATATACCTTTTATTCCCTTGACTTATTCCATAACTGGAGGTCTGTACCTCGCTCTCCCCTTCACCTATTTTGCCCATCCTCTCAACTTCCTCCCTTCTGGCAACCATCAGTATGTTGTCTATATTCATAGGTTTGATCCTGCCTTTTGTTTGTTTGTTTGTTTGTTCATTTGTGGGGTTTTTGTTTGTGCTTTTTTTTTTCGAGTCCACATATGAGTGAAATCATACAGTCTTTCTCAGTATGACATATTTCACTTAGCATAATACCTTCAACATTCATCCATGCTGTTGCAAATGGCACAATCCCATTCTTTTTTATGGCTGTGTAATATTCTTCTGTGTGTGTGTGTGTGTGTGTGTGTGTGTGTGTGTATCCATTTGTCTACCAAGAGATACTTAGGTTGCTTCTGTGTCTTGTCTATGCCACCATCTTGAACTTTCTCTGATGGTTCTTTTTAATTCAGAGTAAAGACACTGGAAATGTCTTCCCTGGTTGAGGCCTGCCAAACTTCAGGGCTACATGATTTGTCACTGTGTTTTTCATGTCAAATGAAGACATATTTATATGAGATCCCCACAGGTATTATACATGTGTGAGATCTGCTTTCTAATGATGTTTTTATATTTTCCAATTTTCTAATACCTCTCAATTTTCTATCTAGAATGACTAAAAATCAGGATAGAGGGAAGGGCAAAAGAAATCTTAGTAAACTTGCAGGATAACTTTTCAAATTAGATATTTTCATTTGTATTTTTGAGTATGTAATTTATGGATCTAGTAAATAAAACAGTTTGCCAAATATTACACAATGATTAAGTGGAGATATTGGGTTCTAAATAGTTTTTTTTCCAGTCTAAACCTTTGGTTGTTTTTTTTTTTCTTTTTCTCTTTGATAATTCTCCTTATAGATTTTTTTTTTTAATTTCTGCTGCTTCAATTTTAATCTTATGGAAACTATTTATCCCACTAATTTTTGTCTTTAGGTTAATTATTTTCTAGGTTACTATTTTTTTTTTTGAAATAAAGAATCCTCTTAATTTTTGTTTTTATCTCACACCCAACTTCTCATGGGGAAGAGACCACATAGAGTTCCTGGTGTAAAACAAGTTGGGGTCACTTTACATGTTTGTATCAATAGAGCTAGCTAAGAAAAAAAGCAACTTATTGTGTCCTTGTAAATGGGCATTAAATGAAAATGCCCATCCCCTTCTATTCTTTGATAATATTGCATAGGGGACCCCTGAATTATTTTTTTTTCATATTCAATTTGACTTCTGACAACAACCTGAATCTTAAAAGTATGAACACTTATAGAGCTCTTGGAACACCACTGGTCATCTGTCTATTGCTTATGTATCTATTTGTACTGTGGAAGAAGTCACTCCTTCATATTATGTAGGGGAAGTCTGAGTAGGCTAGCATGTACTTCATTGATGGTAAATATTATAGAAATAATAACACTTTATATTTTAGTGTATATTTCATAAGCATGAGAATTTTATTTTACAATTAAATTTTCTTTGATAAAATATGAGAAGGACAATGCTATCTTTAAACGGATGTTCAATAATTTGGCACAGTATTTTGCAAATAAAACATCCACACTAAGTGATCTAACCAACAAATAACTCAATAAATATTAGAAGTATAGAAAATGATAATTCTTTTTTCATCCTTTACACTTGGATTTTCTACTGTAAGCTGTCATAACTATTTATAACTTCACCTTTGTCATTACTGAAGCACTTGTGTCCTTTTTACATACAGCTCTTCTAACTAGTCCTTGAGCAGAGGTGTCATTTTTGGGGCATGTCAATACCACTGAGCTTCTGAAAAATCTGATGTTCACAGCCCACGATTTATATTTGTTATTATTTTTATATAAACTAGGTTCATATTCAAGAGATCAAGCATATTTTCTGTATTTTCATTTCTAACAAAAACCATTATCCATGTATCTACTGTCAATTTTTTTTTCAATTGATTCCATTCTGTTACTTCATTTTCTCTGAAAAATGCCTTAGGAAACTTGATTCTCACTACCTTTACTTCGTGAGTTGCTCATACAAATTTATAATGAATGAGTCAAATTTATTCTAGTTTCCATGAAAGAAGAAACATGGATTTCTCAAATTTGCTAAGAAGTTAAACTGTAAAAGTAACAACCACCCCCCACACACACACACACAAAATCTAACAATATGCAAATGCTCATTTGAACATGGAAGACATGAATTTGTCTAGTTTGGTTTGTGTAGCTACTATTTTGTTGCTAATTTTAAATGGGTTGCAAACATTTATTTAATCTATTGCACCAATAGCTTTTAAGAGAGGCACTATAAATCAAAGTTGGCTTTGTGCATCTTGATACAAATTGATGTACAGACTTGAAAACAATATTTTTTTTCCTTTGCATTAAGAGTGCTATAATAATAAGGGGCTGTGCTAGCTCATATGGTGTAATCAATCATATGTTAGTAGATGGTAATGATATTTATCTTCTCCCTGCAATCAGTGAATCCAACTGAGAACAGCCTTTCTATATAAGTATTGCCATCCCCTCAGGGTCCTGAAACAGATGGCCTGGCACTTTATTTAAGTTTTACAAAAGTTATAAATTCTGATAGAAAGATATACACTGTTTAGAGATGCAAGAAGGATAATACTATAAACACCATCTTTTCTCTGATAATACTGAACCTGAGTTCTCATTGAAATAGTTTAATTGCTGCAAATGAGTATTGCAGTTTAGAAGTTGTTGTTGTTGTTATCGTTGTTGAGATTTAAAAATCCTATATGTGTAAAGGATGCTGTTCATTTTTCCCAGTTTAGGGATTAATTGAACTGCTCACTACCAATCTCTCAAGCAGAAAGTTGCCATTATGCTGCACTTCCTTCTGGTGTATAGCCTTCAGTTGGTTTTGTTTCATATTTCAGCATTATGTTTGTGTAATTATTTCACATTAATGTTAAACTTTGTGGAAGCATCAAAGGATCACCTTCACCAAAGTATGAAGAATATAAACATTAGCAAAAACAACAACAAAAAGCATAATCTTTTCAAATGTGCTACATAGTACACTGCTTAATAACAACTAAAATCTTTTAGTTTATGTGGTTTATTTGTTAAACTATTTAGTTTAGTTTATTTGGTTTATTTGGTCGTATTGAGGTTATTAAAGCATTCCAGTTTCTACACTTAAAATTTCAGTAATCTATCAATAGATTCAGAATCTATCAATCTATCAATCACCAATTGTTTGGTGAAGTCTTGCCATTCTTTCATTTATTCATTCTTTTTTTTTTAAGTTTATTTCTTTTGAGAGAGAAAGATAGCATGCAGGCAGGGGAGGGGCAAAGAGAGAGGGAGAGAGAGAATGCCAAGCAGGCTCCATGATGAAAGCTCAGGGCTGGAACCCACGAATTATGAGATGATGACCTCAGCTGAAATCAAGAGTCAGGCACTTAACCGACTGAGCCACCCAGATGCCCCTATTCATTCATTTTTAAATTTATCAACGTTTAGTGAATACCTATTATGAACCAAAAGCTTTGTTAATGTTAAGAGATTTTTTAAAATGGGGAAAAAAGAGGGTCCCTTCTCTGAGACGGTTTAATAGTATAGATTGGCATCTGATCTAATGATTTTGAGTCTTCCTTTCTCTGGAATTCATTAATTTAAACCCACGTTGATACACTACAAAGATTTGGGAGTGATCCAATTCTCCTAAAAGATTTGTTCTGGGAAATGGCTGTTTCTGGATGGAGTTGTATCCCCAACAAGTATTTTAGCATTTCCTCTTTCTTCTCTCTTATGGTTTACTCTGTATTAAACTATCACAACAAAGTGAATAAGAATATTTTCTTGAATATATTGACTTGAATCTCAGCAATTTTTTTATTATCTAAGTACATTATTTTGGGGGTAAAAAAAAGACTATATGCTTTGCTCCTAAAGAAGTACAGACAGAATTTAAGTACAACAAAACATATGTTTAAATTTTATTGCAATATTAATTCTTATTTCATAAATATACTCATATAAGGAATACAAAAAGGACAAAAATTTTATTTTTCAGCCTCTTTAATTTTTTTAAAACTCAGAACATATCTGTATATCTTTATAGAGAATTAGTATAATTTGGAGGCCCTGGAGGCTTGAGAGAGTGAGTATTTGAACTGGTTCTTCACGTGGTTCCTTTTTAAAATATGGGGGCTTAAACATTTTTTTAAGTTCAGAGTATTAGAACAATGTAGATTCTAACAGATTATACAATAGTCCATATTTTAATATGGAAGTTTACTTATGAATTTTTTTCATTTAAAAGGATCTCTTAATAGATTTTCATTTGACTTTCAGTGTTTACATAGCATTGCCTCTGTCACTCTTGAAATGCACCTTTTGAAATGTAGAAGTAAAGTTCTGTAAATATAAAATAGCTGCCTAATCAAGTTTTCATATCACTATCAAACTAGTTTTGAGATCAGGTGTCAAAACTAAAACTGCAAGTGAATTTTTTGAGACAAACTGTCTGTTACCTTCATTCAGAATGGCAGATTCTTTCCTCCCAGAAAATTACTTCCTTTTCCCTTCCCCAAATAATAATAGGCAAAATATATTCAACTTAAATTGACATTTCCTCAGATATAGTTTAGTCGCTTAGACTCCTGATAACTTCAGCTTTCAAAACCTGTAAAAGGTAATCATCTCTTTTTGTGGGCTTGAAAATAGTCCTCTTAAAGACTTTGGCTCATGATAGATTACTCTATTATTCCTTATAGAATCATCAGGCTGTTAAATACTAGAATAATATATCTTTATAGTTTTAATTCCTATCATTCATGAATATTAATCTAAATAATTCCTGTAAGGAGATATGGATTGTATAATTACTTTAGAGAGTGTCTTTGGTGACATTCATACCATGAATAAAGAATATTTTGAATGAAGACTTTGGAATTTCTCTGGTTCTTTATCTATAAAGTAAGAATAATAGTATCTGAACCAGAATGTAGTTTTTAGCAGAAAATGAGACAACACATAATGTACTTAGTGTTTTGTCAAATATATAGTAGAGAGTTAATGTATGTTTTTATACTAACGTGCTCATGGTTGGAGCAGGTAGAAATGGTGCTGTTTGACAACATGTTGAGAAGTCTTAGTATTACTAAAAGAAAAAAAGACCACATATATATGAAAACTTAGTTATTAATCTGAGAAAAGTGATAGAACCTCTTACTGTCTTTTAAATGAAAATTCCTGTCTGTGCAACATGGAATTAAAAAAATTGTAAAGAGGGGCGCCTGGGTGGCTCAGTCGGTTAAGCATCCGACTTCGACTCAGGTCATGATCTCACGGTCTGTGGGTTCGAGCCCCGCATCAGGCTCTGTGCTGACAGCTCAGAGCCTGGAGCCTGCTTCAGATTCTGTGTCTCCCTCTCTCTCTGCCCCTCCCCTGCTCATGCTCTGTCTCTCTCTGCCACAAAAATAAATAAAAAAATTTAAAAAAAATTTTTAATAAAAAAAAATGTAAAGATACTCAATAGCAATATTAATTAATTTGAAAAGACCTCTGGTTAAACTTCAGGCTTAAAATAGAGTTGATAAGACACTGCTTAATTCCGCTTTGTGAGTGGATGACAGATAATTAAAAGGTGACCTGCCTTTTGTCAGATAGTGTTCCTGATGGCTAGTGAAATTACACAAACTAAAGGATAAAAGATGGCATTTTAAATGAGGAAAAAACATTTTTCATGGTACATTAAGGATTCGTTGACCAGAAATCCATGATATTATACTGGATACAGCTGATGGCAGGTTTGTTTTATTTTCAGAAAATCTGTATTTTGTAAAGTTGAAAAAATAAGGAATGAGTTTTAAAGCTCTAATGTAGGCTTTAGGAATAATATGTAATTAATCTAGAAAGGAAAAGAAGACAACTTATACCTGTAAATAAATAGTCCATTTCTTTTTCATTACTCTGTAATGATTGTTTGAATAAAAACCGAAATTCTCACTGCAGTCCAAAATTTATCTTATGTCAAATCTTTTATTTCTGTTACCATAAGAATCTACTGAAACCAATAATATGTTAATTGCAAAGGCTTCATTGGTTTGAAATGTTCCGAGTGGACACTGTGAAGAACAAACTGCTTTAGTAAAGACTGCCTTCAAACTAAAATTTATTCTGATCACTTGTAGTCTGACTAATTCCAGTTAGAACAGATGTTAAGTTGTAAAAATATTATTTCATTTTTATTGCTTCTACATCCATGATTGAGCCAAGCCTTAAAATTTAAGTCTGGAGTTAGGAAGTGGGGGGAGAAGGAAGTAGAAAAATATGTTCTTTGAGTTTGGCAAATACTCATATGCAAAATAACATCAATTTGGAAAAAGAACACTGTGGTTTTTTTTTCTTCATTTACCTATCCTGGTTCACATTGTATTAATACAAAATGTTTCATCTTTTGGAACACTTTGTTTAATCTGTTCTTTACCAAGAGAAATGTATGAGTTAATACCAGTAGTTCTAAGAAATAATTAGGAACATCTTTTTTAAAATGTCTCTTACTTTCTCTACTTGCTTTATTTAAAAGCCCCATTTTTCATTGCTAAGAACAATATATATTATGCTTACATTGCAACTCTCTTCTGGGTACTCAAAGTACCTTGAAATCCACTTAATTTATGACCTTTTTCAATGTTTAGACAAATATTTTTCTAAAGTGTTCAATATAATACAAAATTCCTAAATAAAGTGCATTTAATCAATTGCTCCATTTAGAATTACTTAGGCATTAATGATATAATTTAACATACAAACAACACCTACAAATGAGTTGATCATTTTAATGAACATGTATTGTTTTTATTTGGATGTGTACTAAGCACTGGCAAATGCATTACAGTAATGAATTTCTTAGCATTTACAGATAACAACTCTTTAATAGTTTTGTGTTTCTGTTTATTATTTATTATAGCATTTCTAATCCTTCCATTTTTTATCTTATAGGAAATAAATGATGTGGATGTTCAGGAACTTGTAAGAAGGTCAATTGGAAGGTTAACAATCATTCGGCAGACATTTCCAGTCCCCCAGAATATAAGTCAGCGATGTTTCCGTGGCAACCATCGAATATCTTCAACATTGTGTGATCCAAAGGATCCATTTGCTCAGAATATGGAGGTATATTCTAAGTGCTACAGTATTTCTCTCAAGGTGCTTTGTTGGCCAATTGTAGAGAGAGCTCTTTGAATTGTTTTAGATTTAGAATTATACATGTTTCCATTTTCTGAGCTATTCTCTTCCTCTGGAAATTTTCTAAGTCTGATGCAGGAGTCCTAAGAATTTGTGTCTTTGATCTTTTTGACCTCATTGTAGCAAAATATATACTTGTTAAAAAAAATTAAATACATAAAAGTTATTTCCTTCCCAGCAAGTAGATCCATAGCATTTACTGTGTTGGAATTTGTGATTGATATTCCTTAATGCCAGATGGCAAATTATTATGCTAATAAATTTGCTTGTTTTTTTCTGTATAACAAGGACATAGAAATATGTTTTTAAAGATTACTCTCTAGTTTAAAGACATTCGCCAAGAAACTATTTAGAAATTCAAAAGATACTATAGTGCTATATATTCCTATCCAAACCAGAAAGGATATGGCTGAAACCTTTGCTCTTCAGAATACAACAAAGAATTCGAAGGTAAATAAATAAAATCTCTGAGCAGCAAAATAGAGAACATCAGGTGCCTGCAGTTCACTCATAAGGATGTCCTTTAACTACTCACCTAGAGTCCATTTTCTTTTTCTTAAGGAAAATGCTATCAGATTTTGTTTCATTTAGTTTTATTTCCTTTGCACTGGAAATTTTAATATGTCAATTTGAACAGGGTGTTAAAAAAAAAAGCAGACACATCAATAGTAGGAAGCCATAAGGAGTACTTTCTAGCAATGCAAGAGACAAGAAAAATAAATCAATCAGATCTACTAATTCAAATATCCTATCAATGTAGACTTGCCTTATAAAAACAACTCTGTGTCCTAAAACAGTTCCTAAGGATATAATTGTAGTATACTGCTAGAGTAGTAGTATTTAAATAGTAATTCTGAGATAACAAAAATTAAAATATTGGTCAATTTCAGAAGTTGGAAGAATATATGTTTTAGAAAATTATTCCTTCACAACGTTTACTATAGCAAGTGTTTTAGTGCTTAGAGATACTCAGTTTGAACAGTTTAGAAATATAACCCTATGAGAACTAATTCATCCCCAGTAATACTAGTTAAATCAGGTGATTTTGTAAAAATGACCCATTCTTTTAAAAAGCATCTCCACGCTTTTTCTATCTTTAGTCACCTGTGGATTTTTTTTAGATGAATTACTATTGATCCAATCACTTCTTCATACTTGCAGTCAACCTAAGAAGCAGCTATATTTCCCAGGTAGCTAGCTCCAGGAGCATTACCCACAGAACTTTATGTTCCCAACTAGGCTTTAGGCTTTTGTAGAATAGGTCTCCCCCAGGACCTGGTATCATAAAATCCCATAAAGTACACATCTATCTTTATTTCCTCCATCATGCCTACCACACTGCTTTGTTTCTTCTTGAATATTTGTGCATTTGAATGTAGCTAAGGAGAAGACCAATGGTTAAACTAAGCCACTCTAGAGCCTAAACAAGACCTGTTTAAATTTTAATGCCAGTCTTACAGATATGCTTATAATGACCAATCTTTTCATATTAATTGGTCATGAGTATGATTGATATGAAAACGATAGAATTCTAAATGGATAAAAACGTAGAATTTTGCTTAAGAAAAATTTGAAATATTAAAGGCTATCTCGTCAAAGGAAATGGCAGGAAATGTACAAATTGGAAAAGTAGAAAGTAACTATACAGTATGTTTTTCCAAATTTTCATTCAAATTCTAGTTGGTTAACATGTAGTGTAATATTGGTTTCAGGAGAATTTAGCAATTCATAACTTACACGTAACACCCAGTGCTCATCATAACAAGTGCCCTCCTTAATACCCATCCCCCCACCCACATCCTACTGCCCACTTCTAGCCCATCCCCCACCCACTTCCCTCCATCAACACTCAATTTGTTCTCTCTTGTGAAGCGTCTCTTATGGTTGTTTCCCTCCCTCTCTCTCTTCCACCCTTTCCATATGTTTATGTTTTGTTTCTTAAATTCCACATATTAGTGAAATAACATGGTATTTGTCTTTCCCTGACTTACTTCACTTAGCATAGTACACTCTAGCTCCTTCCACGTCATTGCAAATGGCAAGATTTCATTCTTTTTGATGGCTGAATAGTATTCTATTGAATATATATACACCAAATCTTCTTTATCCATTCATCAGCCAATGGACACTCAGGCTCTATCAATAGTTTGGCTATTGTTGATAATGCTGCTATAAACATCAGGGTAGTGTACCCCTTTGAATCAGCATTTTTGTTTCTTTTGAATGAATACATAGTAGCACGATTGTTGGGTCATAGGATATTTCTATTTTTAACTTTTTGAGGAAATTCCATGCTGTCTTCCAGAGTGGCTGCATCATTTTGCATTCCCACCAATGGACGGACTACCTAGTATTGTAAAGCACATTCACCTAAAAGCACAATCCTTCTGATTCTGTTAATGAGTTTCTTGAAATCAGGGAGCAAATATTTTATTTGTTTATTTATTCATCTTCATATCCCCCAGACCTATATGATAAATTAAGGATGTACAGGAAGCACCACACCTCTTATCCCCACCTTTGTCTTACTCCCTTCAAACCCACAGATGGAGGAAAATAAGAAAATTACTTTTTCTTTGAGGATTTACTACATAGTAATTTCCCTATTATATGTAATAAATTTTGACATAATAGTTAATGTATAAAAGAAAAATTGACAGAATCTTTTATATGTGAAGATTTATATAATTAAGTATCTAAATCTAAATGTATCTAAATGTAGGGCTGTTGAATTTAAGATGTTCCACTAAAAGCAGAGCATTTGATATAGAGGCTTACCTTGGGGAAAATTTTATCTTACTGAAGTTAAAGAAAAACAACAAGATAGTATGCATTAAAAATTTGGGAGTACAGGTTTCCTTTGGAGAAGTAACCCTCTCAACTTGGAGCTCATAAAAAAATGCAGGTAAATATGTCCACAGACAGACCTTTATCTTATCAGCTGGGTACTATTAAAAGTAGTAAAATAAAGGTATGAAAATATGACTGAAGAGAGCTCTAAAAATAGAGACCCAACCGTAAAATGGAAACCCGAACTATAAGATCACAATAATCATTACAACAGGGAAGAAGAGGGCACAGTGGGCCTGTGTAGAGATCTTTGGGCTGTTACTTAATTTAACATTTATTTATTTTTGAGACAGAGAGAGACAGAGCATGAATGGGGGAGGGTCAGAGAGAGAGGGAGACACAGAATCCGAAACAGGCTCCAGGCTCTGAGCTGTCAGCACAGAGCCCAATGTGGGGCTTGAACTCACAGACCATGAGATCATGACCTGAGCTGAAGTCGGAGGCTTAACCGACTGAGCCACCCAGGTGCCCCTTAATTTAATGTACATAGAAAGAAAAGGTTTAGAAGGAACAAAAAACAAGTTTCCCAAATCTTTAAATTAGTGCCAGAAAGACTAAAATCCAGGATGAGTTGAAGTTGCAAAATAAATGTTAAAGGAAAGTTTTAGCTCTATAAACAAAGGTTTTAGCAATATATGAAGCAAGAAGAAGAAAGTGAGTCATTCACTGCTTGGTGAAACTAATGTTAGCTTGGTTGCTAATGGAGAGAAAATAGAAAAGTCAGTGTTTTTTGTTTGTTTGTTTGTTTGTTTGTTTGTTTGCTTCTGTCATCTCCATCTAAGAAAAATTGTCTTCAAATTGGAAAAGTTAGAATAAATTCTTTTTTAATTAAACCACTTTTTTTTAAAGAGCAGGGATTTGGATATGGTAAGAGTATACCTTACTGCTTTAAAATGAAGCTTAAATAATAATTGTTAAGAATAGTAAATAAAGTGGTAGATACGATCACAATATTATAATTTAGAAATACTGGAGAAATACCTCAGAAGAAGACCCCAGTACGTGAAATTGGTATATCGTTCCACATTTCAAAAGGAAGGAAAAAAGATTCTGACAGAGTATAGTATATTAAAGGTTGATGAATTATTTGGATAAACTGTAGAATGTATTATTAAGTATATCATTTGGGGTCCTTCATATGTGACCATAGGACTCTCTTAAGAACAAGCACTGGCAAGTCAAATCCTGTTTACTAATTGTTTATATTGAGAGAATTTTATAAATCTATTTATTGTATGTTGATTTTTATGTTGTGTTTGACATTTTTTAAGGAAAATTTATAGGAAAGCACAAAATCTTATAGGGAAGCATTAAAAAGTCTAGATAGATTGAGGTCACTCAAAGATTTTCAATAAAGGACTAAGAATAGAAGATAGTAGTAAACACTCTGTTTTCAGATTTTTTTTTCAAAAGGAAATTAAAAAAATTCAAAATATAGACAGTCTCATTATTATCCTTAAAAGGATAAACTCATAACTTATGAGTTTATTTAAAATTAAAAGTAATTTTTCAAATAGTTTACTAGTTATTTTTCTTACCCTCCAAATCTTTGAGCAAATTTGATATGCCTACAACATGGCTCAGATATATTTTGTAGCTTTGAGCACTTCTAATATCCATACTTTATTTTACTTCAATTTAGGAACTATGGAACTAGAAGAACATTCAACCACAGTGATAAACATTCTACTCTTGAAGTATGAGGAACTCTCTATGGTCATCCAAAAATACTGTTCTTGTACTTATATTTTCAAATGTTTACCATTACACAAATAAAAATGAATAAAGCATGCCTATCAGATTTGCAAATGACGTAAAGCTAGGACAGAAACCTTATTCTGGGCTGTATGATCAAGATCCAAATTATTAATACTCCCCAAATAATAAACGTAAAAGTTGAAATTTCAAAGAGATAAAGTATAGGCTCAAAGTCATTACCCTAAGTCTAGTTGGATGAGACCTGGTTTGACAGCTGTTTAAGGTTATTGAGATGAAGGCCAATTTTGTTTGAACATAGCGCAAGTCTCATTTGCTCTACACCATTTCAGTGTAATCTTGGTCTCCATGTCAGAGCATTTTGCTATGATCAAGAGACATAGCCTTATACTATTCTGTTCTAGTCAGATTGTATCTGCAATAATGTGTTGTTTATAAGTTCTAAACTCTGAACAGGAACATAAAAAAAAGAAAGAGAAGGAAAGAAGAAAAATGCTGAGATGATGAACAGCCTAAAAATTATACAAGATAATGAATAATTGAAGGAAAGAGAATGTTTCAGGGCAATTGATGGATGTTATCAAATATCAGAAGGTTGTCAGATAGAGAAGGTGGGTGCTGGTGCTCAGTTAAGTTGGAAAACACGTGTAGTGAGAGTGAGAGGGAAATAATTGGTCAGCGGGTGGGAAAATGGAGTTTAAGATGTTAGAGGAGGTATGTGTTTGTGTCCAGTAATAGTCATTTGTGTTAGATGTAGCCAGAGTAGATGTCAAATTCATCTCTGTAGAAATTGCAGTGACTTTTTTTTTTAATGCTGGGCAAAAGTTTGGAATCACTGTGAAAGAGGAGTCAAAGACCTCATGAATACAGAGTGGCCAAGAGACGGGTAGGTGATAACAGAAAGGGACTCTAAAGTATAGTATAGGAAAGAGCATGAACCTCAAAAAAAGAACAGGTGCTTTCCTGAGATAGAAGTAATGGAAGGGGTAATTGAAAGCTCACAAAATGTCACTACCTCCTTTCGATCCCACAGATTGGAAGGTGGGCAAATGAATAGAGGCAGTTTTTATTGAAAACACCAGTCATATATATCAAATGCAAAGCACTCGTCTTTAGGAACGGTGTGGATGCTCAAGGTACATGCCTCAAAGCTCACAGAAGACACTGTGCCACCACAGTGTCAAGATTTGGATGGAACCCAAGTTGTCAGGTTTCTCACATCTTGACTTCTGTCAAACATGCCTGATGTTAAACCTGCCTTTCTTTTCTTCATCTTCTTTTGTTTGACAACTATTTATCAGAATGTGTGCTAGCCGCTAGGAAACAAAAGTACAAAGGGGAAAAATTTGTACATGATGAGCCCCTATCCAGAAGGAGCTCATGTTCTAGTGGGAAAACCAGATTAAGAAATCTTAGAATTATGATATGTTCCAGTACAGGCACGCGTGTGTTAAAGGAGACTGCCCAGTTAGCCTGGAAGCTGGTAGGGTCCTGAGAAGTTGTCAGGATAGGATTCTCCTAACTTCTGACCTGTTAATTGGATATTAGATGTTAACTAGTTGGAGAAAGGTAACAAGACATCAAAGAGTGTTATTCCAACAATTTCATATATACACTGAAAGCAATCAGTCAGAGGAAGAAGCCAAATAAAGCTAGAGAGATAAGAGCAAGCACGATTGAGGCAGTGAAGCAAAGAAAGGTTAAAAGCGGCCAGATTATTGCAAATTATTGAGAAATTGTCAAAAGGTTTTCCTTTTGGGTCTTCACAGTCTAATTCAGACTGAATTTTGATTCATCAACTACTTTTATCTTCAACTCTTCATTCATTGCAGATTTAAGCTACTCCCCTAGTCTGTCTAGTAATTATCTGGCAGGGAAAGGGCAGGGAGGTGAAGGTGAGGATAGCCTGCCTTACTATTTCCTTACAAAGAACAAGGGTACCTGGGTGGTTCTGTCGGTTAAGCGTCCAGCTTCGGCTCAGGTCATGATCTCTCAGTTCGTGAGTTCAAGCCCCACTTTGGGCTCTGTACTGACAGCTCAGAGCCTGAAGCCTGCCTCAGATCCTGTGTCTCCCTCTCTCTCTGCCCCTCCCCTGCTCACACTCTGTCTCTTTCCATCTCTCAAAAATAAATAAACATTAAAATTTTTTTAAAAACAGTATTTCCTTTTAAATAACAAGTTGGTATTTCACATAGTGCATGAGAGTATGCAATGTCTCTTTTAAGAAAGGCCTGCCTTCCATTAGTGTTGCACATATAAAATAATGTTTGATATACACAAATGATTAAAGATTCACCTAGTAAAGAAAGAAAACTCACAAGGCACTATTAGGAAGTGCTTATTAACAGTTTCTCATAGCATTAAACTTTCATCCCAGTAGTTGGAATTTAGTGCCATTTTGTGATGTGGGCAGACAATTTCATAAGATTCCTTCATAATTACTTATAAGCAAAGGGCAGTCAACATATTGTCCCTTTTATTTTCAGGAAGAAAACTGTGATACCAAGATACTTTTAAAAAGCTGAAGAAATTTAAATACCTTAAGATGGATTTAACTTTCATAGCTACATTGATTTCTCATTTTTGTTTTACTTTATGTTGCATTTTTATTTCAGAGGAGTAATAATAAAACATCTAACAGCCTTTATTGACTTTGGATATCTCTTGATGTTTATGTTTTCTAAATAAGTTCTAATTTCTTTGAAAAATAAACACCTTCTACAAATGACAGCATAGATATTAGTTCTGTCAGGAGTAAGTGTAAGAATGCAACAGATCATAGTGACAATTTTCATGACTCTTTTTTGCAATTTATATAGAAGGAAAATAATAACATGATTGCTTTAAGAAGAAAGCATTAATTTAAATACATATTCACAGTTATTTATATTTATTTATATGGTCACTTATTTATAATGGTATCTGTCATGTTAATGAATTAGAATGCATGTGTATACCTAGATAATGTTGTGTAGATCCTTGATAATTGTAATTTTATCCATGGCCATGCGTTTTCTCATTTTTTTCATTACCACATCCCCATAGACATGCACATATATACACATGGCTGCTGCTGCTGCTGCTTCTTCTTCTTCTTCTTCTTCTTCTTCTTCTTCTTCTTCTTCTTTTTTAGCACCTATGACACTCATTTTATATGTAAGATCGAGTTGATATTTCTCCATCTGAATAATCAGAATGCAAAGACTTGACATATTCAGAAAATGTATTATTCAGTTTGCCCTTCCAATCTGAAGCCTTTAGATCCTTACCTCTTCAGAAAGAAATAAGGGCCAGTGATTTTCTAAGGTCTGACACTAACAGCCTTGCCTCTGTCGAAACTTTTCTTTTTTATCTTCTCTTTCACACCTAAATAAGCTGAAAAAGCAATTGAGGCATACAATCAGACAAGACTTCATTGTCAACGGCAAAATTGCCCAGGAAATGAAAAAAAGAAACCTTTTGCTTAATAAATAACCCAGTAAACCAGCCATCTATGACATGAACGGAGGCAGCAGAGCTGATGATTTTCTCCTAATTCTTGATGGTTGGCATCAGTGATTCTAATGATTACTGTCTAATGTCTTTTCAGATTTCAAACCTTTACATATATGACACGGTGCTTCTGCTTGCTAATGCTTTTCATAAGAAACTGGAGGACCGAAAATGGCACAGCATGGCAAGTTTGTCATGCATCAGAAAGAACTCTAAGCCCTGGCAGGGAGGGCGTTCCATGCTGGAGACTATCAAGAAGGTAACTTGTGACTAACGTTTCACTCTCTTTAATTTTCATGTAAAGGGATATAAATCATTTTTGAGGGCATATCTTTCAAAAGGATGTTTTTTGTCACCAACATTGTCAGTCCAAAGCACGAAACAGTGTAATAGATGAGTAAATATTAAAAACAACAACAACAACAAGGTCAGAAAGTCACATGCATGTATAAAACAAGGAGCCGTTACCTATTTGTAAGGATATATTACACGAGTATAGTTAGTGGTTGAAATTATTTGAATTGTATTTGTTATACCATTAGTATTAGAAATACTCAAATTATTTTGGTGCCTGTGACAAATACAAATACTTGTTTTTGTTTGTTTGTTTGTTTGTTTTCTTTAAAATACACCATCAGGGGCGTCTGGGTCACTCAGTCGGTTAAACGTCTGACTTTGGCTCAGGTCATGATCTCTGGTTTGTGAGTTCAGACCCCGCGTCGGACTCTGCTGGCAGCTCAGAGCCTGGAGCCTGCTTCAGATTCTGTGTCTCCCTCTGTCTCTGCCCCTGTCCTGCTCACACTCTGTCTAAATAAATAAATAAATAAATAAACAAACAAACATTAAAAAAAATTTAAATACGCCATGAACTGAAAAAAATAAACACAAGCCGTCACTGTTTTCCAATTACATGATACATGGTAAGACATTAGAAGCAATGATCTTTAATTTATCTTATAATCAAGATATAATTCATAAGCAGTACTATTTTGCAGCATTTAAGGAACTATTTTAGCTATCTGGTGTGTTCTCCTTCCTCACTGTCAGTGTGGTGTTTAGCCTGGCTGTGACCCGCTCTGGCTCAGTACCTGCTCCGTTCCCAGGAGGCACTTTATGCTGTTAGGCTTCTCTCAATGGTTTGAGCAATTCTGCAGTTTATTAGCCTCTTTGTCATGTCATCCTTGCTGGCATTTTCTGTCTGTCTCACACAGCTTCTTGGATTTAAAATGAAATGATTAATAAAACAAACAAATGTCTCCTGTACCCTTTACACAAAGAAGACAGACATTTAGAAGTTTATGTTCTTTATTTTACCCATCCTTTTCCTCTCTGCACGTGTTTGCCTTCCTCTCATGAAACAAAAAAAGAAATAGCTAGTTGAAAGAAATGTGAATGCATTTAGAAAAGCCAGAGAAAAACCTAAACATCTATCATTAGAAGTGAACTAGAGGTACAAAAAAACAGAAGTGGAAGAAAGAAATGTTGCAAATGGAGAATAGCCTGGATCTTTCTCTTGGTATGTTTCCTTTTTGTAAAAAGAATCGCTTTAATGAGAATTTAGGCACTTATCAGCAGAAGTGCTTGAAAATCAAATGCATTGAATATATTGGCAGAGTAAGATATTTCAACTAAAATATGAATAAGTCAAATCTAAACTCAAGGTGTTGCCAAGATCTCCCTATCTGTCCATGTAGAGATTTGGCAGGTATGAATCCAAGGGAAGTTGTTGAACATGATCCTGATCCTGCCAATTTATTAGTTCAGGCTTTGGCTAGGATGCAGGAACTTGAATATATTCATTCTTCTGAAGCCTTCTCACAAAGACAGAATAATAGTTTGGGAGGTTGCTTAGGAGATACTTACTTAGTGAAAGTATTAGCGGAAAGGAAATAAAGATACCATAATATGTAGGTAGTTCTTATGGAATAGTTCAATATATAAAATGTTGCTGCTGGAAAATGTATAATCAAAATAATAATATGATAATTATGACATTTATTTGGGGGGAATATTTATATATTTGTCCTGGTGAGCTTTCAGCCTAATGATGCTTTTTAAAGAAATATATCCATTCAGTGTATTTAAAGACTAAGTTTGAATGATATATGTCATTGCAGATATTCAGTTACATTATTTTTTAAGTAAACTCTATGCCCAACGTGGGACTTAAATTCACGACCCCAAAAGCAAGAGTCACATGCTCAGTTTCATTATTTTTTGTTCCACATTTCAAATTGACTTAAAAAAAAATGGAGTTTTTTTTTTTTTTTCCAGTCATAACTTTGCCTCATATGAGTGTTCTGGTCAGCCCATTCAGATGCCAAGGCTGATAATACTCCACATACCAAAAAATTTTGAGAGAAAGATTACTACTCATACAGGAACTCCCAGGAGAGCAGAGTGGGCTCAGGAATGTCCAGGCTGGCTTGACCAAGCAGCAGGAGTGGGCTGGGCCCAGGTAGTGACTAGGAAGTAGGACTGAGGAAAGTTCCCGTTTACTTGGGCTAGAGATTTTCAAGGCTTAAATTTCCAACTGGTATCAGACAAAAAGTTGCGGGATGAGCTTTGTTGATCAGCCTGTCCAAATGTGGAGCCACAGGGGAAAGGGAGACCAGCAGCCAAACATCACAAATGAGGTCAGGCTCCTTATTACAGTGGGAATATTCTAGTAATAAAATTTTTAATTACATTCAAATAACCCCTGCGTGTCTCTATGAAAGGCATGCCGTATATACTTTACAAAGCCTCTGTGCTACTGCATGGAGACAATGAAGTGAAAGAATGAGGGTCTGTCCCTTAATAAATTTCTATTCTTTTTAACGGGGTGAGACAAAAGAGATAAAAAAGCAATGCAGCTGACATAAGTACTGTAAATGTCCAGAACATTTATACAGGGGAAGATAGCGGTTTCCAGAAATTGAAGCTTTACAATTTATTTTATGAATTGATAGAATAGGTACTTCCACATTTCTCTTCTTTAAAAAAAAAAGAGGCTAATTCTCAAATATTTATTTCTCCACGGTATTATCAGTGACCTTGAAGCCATGCTATTTATATGAATTTTTAGATTATTTTTGAGAAAATGATATTTTTGTAAAATATTGGGTCTACCTATCCATGGACATGGTATCTATCCATATAGTCATCTTTTATAGCCCTCAGTAAAGACTTACAGTGTCCTTCATACATATTTTCATTATATTTCTCCTAAAATTTTATGAAGTTTTGATTATGTATATCTGCACGTGTGACACTATCATGAATATAATCTATTTCCATTATGTTTTCAAACTACATATTGTAGGTATGTAAGGTAGTGGTTGATGTCTGATATATTTGGTGATTAAGCTGATCAACTCTTGAAACTTGAGTCCTGATTCTCACCTCTTTCTTTGTAGTTTATTCTCTTGTCTTTTCAAGTGGACATTGATACCATCCTCAAGTAAAATTAATGTTGTCACCTAATTCTAATATTTTATGTATTTTTTGAACTTTTAAAAAACTTTTCTTGGGGGCTGTCAGGTACACCATAGAGCTCTGTGTACTTCAGAGGTGGCCACTTTTCCCTGCTTGAGGTGACGATATCAGGTCATATCTTTCTCTGAGACGTAGAGGTGAGGATTCAACCTCTACAGAAGAGATGCAACTGACACCAACCTGGCCTAGAGCTGACCTGCAGAACCCTGACATGCAGGACACAGTATTTTCCAGCTCTCATCTGATGCATTCTTCAATTCTTCATCTTAGTTTTAATGCTAATTCACCACTCACATGTGGCACTTCCAGCTCTTGGGAAGAGGGAACCTTAAGCTGTGATGTTAGTGGCACATCGGAGGCAGAGACCTGATGTGGGGATCTACATGAAAATGTTTGTAGGTGAATTTGCAGGATGAGCCAGCAACAGAGATACAGTGGCTGGTGAGCAGTCTCTAGGCCAAAACTTGTGATTTGAGCAACATACATAAATATGGCAATGTGCAAAGAAAATTTAAGGGGATTTCTTCAACATTTTATTGACTGTCTGGATAAAGAAGAAAATGTTGCCATAGACATTGCTGGGCCTTTGTGCATGCAGTGATAGGGATATTGATATAACTGGGGAGTCATGTTATTTTTATATATCTGATATATTGTCAAGTTAGCTCACATACAGTGTATACAGTGTGTTCTTAGCTTTAGAAATAGATTTCTGGGATTCATCACGTATATACAACACCCAGTGCTCATCCCAACAAGTGCCCTCCTCAATGTCCATCACCCCCTTTCCCTGCCCCCACCCCCACCAACCCCCAGTTTGTTCTCTGTTATTAAGAGCCTCTTATGGTTTGCCTCCCTCTTTGTTTCTATTTTTTTCTTTACCCTCCCCCATGGTCCTCTGTTAAGTTCCTCAAATTCCACACATGAGTGAAAACATGGTATCTGTCTTTCTCTGACTGACTTATTTCATTTAGCATAATACCCTCAAGTTCCATCCACATTGTTGCAAATGGCAGGATTTCATTCTTTTCTATTGCTGAATAGTATTCCTTTGTGTGTGTATATATGTGTATATATATTTTATATATATATATTAACATATATATGCATTATACACACACACACACATATGAAACACATCTTCTTTATCTATTCATCAGTTGATGGACATTTGGACTCTTTCCATAATTTGGCTATTGTTGATAGCACTGCTGTAAACTTGGGATACATGCACCCCTATGAATCAACATTCCTGTATCTTTTTGATACATTCCTAGCAGTGCTGTTGCTGGGTTGTAGGGTAATTATATTTTTAATTTTTTGAGGAACCTCCACACTATTTTCCAAAGTGGCTGCACCAGTCTGCATTTCTACCAAAAATGCAAGAGGGTTCCCCTTTCTCCACATCCTCACCAACATCTCTTGTTCACTGAATTGTTAATTTTAGCCACTTTGACCCATGTGAGGTGGTATCACAATGTGGATTCTTCTCAGAGCTAGAACAAGCAATCCTAAAATTTGTATGGAACCACAGAATACCCTTAATAACCAAAGTAATGTTGAAAAAGAAAACCAAAGCTGGAGACACCACAATCCCAGACTTTAGCTTCTACTACAAAGCTGTAATCATCAAGACAGCATGGTATTCGCACAAAAACAGACACATAGACCAATAGAATATAATTGAGAACCCAGATTTGGACCCACAAATGTATGGTCAACTAATCTTTGACAAAGCAGGAAAGAGTATCCAGTGGAAAAAAGACAGTCTCTGTAGCAAATGGGGCTGGGAGAACTGGATGGCAACATGCAGAGGAATGAAACTGGACCACTTTCTTAACAAAATACACAAAAATAAATTCAAATGGATGAAAGACCTAAATGTGAGACAGGAAACCATCAAAACCCTAGAATAGAAAACAGGCAACAACCTCATTGACCTGGGCTGCAGCAACTTCTAACTTGACACATCTCCACGGACAAGGGAAATAAAAGTAAAAATGAACTATTGGGACTTCATCAAGATAAAAGCTTCTGCACAGCAAAGGAAACAACCAACAAAACTAAAAGGCAACCGATGGAATGGGAGAAGATACTTGCAAATCACATGTCAGATAGAGGGCTAGTATACAAAATCTATAAAGAACTTACCAAACTCAACACCTGAAGAACAAATAATCCAGTGAAAAAATGGGCAGAAGACATGAATAAACGTTTTTTCCAAAGAAGACATCCAAATGGCTAAAAGACACATGAAAAGATGCTCAAAATAATCATGTGAGGAGTCATCTTAAAGTGTAAACTGTGAACAAATGAAATCATTTGCAAAAATCTATAGAGAGAGCCCATCTGCCACTCACCTTTAGCATGGCTATCAATGAGATCTTCTTTGACAGTTACCTGACTCAATCTTAGAACATCAGATTTAATGTGTGGAAGACTAATTACATGAGAAACCTGAACTTGAAGACATTCACCAGTCTATCACCATGAGTGGCATGTTGATTAGGATGTCCCAGCTGCTTCCAGATGCAGAAGTCCTTCTTGCAATGCCAGGTGTGCACCCCCCCCCTCCACTGCCTTGGTGGAGATGGACCATGGCTTAATCACTGAGCCCCATGTGGGTGAGTGCTCACCCATAACCACACTCTCCTGAGTGTTCTCAGGAAAGCAGATGATCAAACTTCAAGAGTCTCCTGAAAATATGCCTGCAAGGCAAATGCCTCACACTGCCATCCTTTTTGCTCACAATGAACTTGTTGGCAAGGTTCAACCTGGGGACAAAGTAAACATTACAGACGTCTATCTGTAATGTTACTTACTGAGTCAATTCAAGAGTGAGTAATGTGAAGTCTGTCTACAAAATCCACATTGATGACATTTATTATCAGAAAATTGATGCAGAACATTTGCATAAAGAAGTAGATGAAGATATAGAACAGAAACTTTTTCAGAGAAGCATGTGGAATTGCACAAAGAACTTTACAAAAAAAGAAGGCATTTATGAGATCCTTGATTCAGCCTCAGCTCCAAGCTTGTAAGAACATGAGGATTTAACAAGGGGAGAATCTTGCTTCAGCTTTTCCTTGGAAAAAGGAAAGATTTTAGTCACATGGGAAGGGTCAGACTTTGTGCTGAGAACAACATCCTGATGTGTGGTGACCCAAAGACTAGTAAGTTCCAGCTTCTGCATGTGTACAACCCCGTCTCCTGGGACCAACTAACAGTATATATATATATATATATATATATATATATATATATATATATATATATATATGGAATGACTTTGAGATAAGGCAAGTGGGCCTGAAACTGGTACCTTTGTCCTGAGTGACAGTAGCATCTGCTGTATTGATAAGTTTGTGAAGATAAATGAAAATACAAGATCAGCATCGCACAAAGTCATGGGATGACTGACTCTATTGCAAAAGCTGGGATTATTGGTCAGCTCAATGTATGCACCCTTATCCTGGCAGCAGCAAATTCTATGGAGTCTCAGTGGAATTCTAAAAAACACAACCATTGGTGATATACAGCTACCTCATGTATTTTTATCAAGGTTTGATTTGATATTCCTCATCCTGGACCCGCAGGATGAAGCCTATGACAAGGATCTGATTCACCACCGTGTGGCTCTGTACTACCAGAGCAAGGAGCAAGTGGAGAAGAGGTTCACAAACATGGCGGCACTGAAGAATTACATTGCTTATGCTCACAGAACCGTCGTGTCTTGGCTGAGCCAGAAAGCCAGTCAGGCTCTCATCCAGGCTTATGTAGACTTGAGGAGGATGCAGAAGATTGGTAGTAGCTGAGGAATGGTTTCTGTATACTTTTGATAGCTGGACTCATGAGTTCACTTAGCAGAAACCCTGGACTGGCACTGTGGACATATCTCTTCTTACTACAGAAATGAGTGCCACCTCTCCAAAATGGAAAGAAAAGTTAGCTGAAGCACTGAAAAAACTTATTTTATGTAAGAACATCAGCTCTAAAATACTCACAACTTTTTGAAGATATTCAAGGACACTCTGACATAGCAATTACCAAAGATATGTTTGACGAAGCACTTCGTGCTTTGTCTGATGATGACGTCTTGACAGTGACTAGAAAAGCTGTCTGCTTGCTCTGAATCTTTTGTGAATAGTGCTGTGTGTTCGGCTTGTCTGCACTTGGGCATTGCATTTGCATCCATATATGTTTGGTATATAGGCCAATCAGCTGCCGCTGCAGCCATCAGCAGTCTGGCTCCATAAAAATGTTTTAACTTGGGTTCCGTTTTCTTAGTAAAGTGTGTTTTCATAAAGTGTATGTTTTCATTACCCCACACACACACATTTTGAGTAAAAACATGGTGCCAATTTGCAACATACACAGTAGAAATTATTTTCTTGCCATGACATTTTTAGCACCAGGGCTTTTAATCTGTATATATATACAGATAGCAGGATGTCAGTGTTTTTGAAGATGGCAGTCTGGGTGTTTTTTGTTCATTGGTCGGTTGGTTGGTTGGTTTGTTTGGTGTTTTTGGTTTTGGTTTCGGTTTTCTGCTAAACTCTCTAATAGCAAGCATCCATATGCTAGGGATTTATGTAATATGAGATAAGACTTTAAACCAGAGCCTTTTTCCCTGTTATAGCAGTCAAACATAATTCCTTCTAGAAGCTAGTTCTTATGGAATTAATGATTGGAAATGATCAAGTTCTAGGTTAATGTCTGCCACTTTATTGTATATGCAAAACTTTTTTTTCTAAGTAAGTTATAGAGATAATTTAAAAAATAATAAAATAAAACTTTTCTCGGCTAACTGCTTTAGCTTCCACTTCTAAACTTTCATAATTTTGATAGTAAATAGAATCTTAGTTTTATAAATATGCCACAAGTATTTTGCTATTAAATATATCAAAGGTAGTATTTGAAAAGATATCTTTAATTCTTTTTTTAGGTTTTTTATTAATTTTGAGAGAGACAGAGACAGCGTTGAGTGGGGGAGGGTCAGAGAGAAAGAGATGGAAAAAGAGAGAGAAAGAGAGAGAGAGAGAATCCTAAGGAGGCTCTGTGCTGCCAACGCAGAGGCCAACACAGGGGGTCAAACTCAAAAACCATGAGATTATGACCTGATCCGAAACCAAGAGTCGGATGCTCTGAGCCACCCAGGAACCCCTGAAAAGATATTTTTTTAATTAGATAAAGAGTGTACCTTTCCAATGCGTTTTGTTTTGCTTTTTTTTTTTTAATTTTTAGAATTCATTAGTAACCCTTACAATTTTAGAGTAGCAAGGTCAAATAAAGTTAACCCTTCCCCAATTTTAAGATGGAGAAACCTGAACCTCAGAAAAATTAAATGACTTATTAAGGGTTGTTTACAAAGCTAATTAGTTTCAGTACCAAGTTGTTTGGCTTCCAGCCTTGTGTTCTGTATACCATACCATTGACCCTTTTTCTTGTTCATAATGGTAGCTTTTATTCACTACTGTCAGATTCATTTGGCTAAAGAAAACACACACCCCAAGAAATCAAAGGTGTAAGTATCATGTTCAAATATTATGTTAACAATATCTTAGTGTCTGTCAATGTGGCTTTTTCAAATGCCTTGAATTTGGAGTTGAATTGATGAGTGACTGCATTTTTAAAAGCTCTTGTGACAAAACGTTTGTTAGCACACATATGCATTCTTTATTATGAGAAGCTACATTTAATTGGAATATATATTTTGGTAAGGACTCTTCATGTTGTATAATTTAGACTTGTTGATGTTATATATCCTAGAGAAAACTTTCAAACATTTTAAACTAAATAATAAGTAAAACAAAAGCTGAGCAGCTCTGGAAGAGAGTGGGGAGGACCTCCCCAGGTGGACTCCCACCACAACTGGTTCTTAGAAACACAGTTTGAAAACCAGGGACATTTAGAAACCAGTTTAATCCATACAAATATACCACCTTCCTTAGGCTCTGGAATAATATTACACCCAGGCAATGTGGGCAGAGTATTTTTATTTACAGACTTGTTCTAAAATTAAACAGCGATGATTTTCTATTTTTTTCTTATTTTTAATGTTGATTCAGCTTCCAAGAGTACAGTCTGTTCATTCATGTATTTATCACTCCTTTAACAGACATTTATCAAATGTCTGTAGTGTGGAATGTATTATTCAAACTCTTTTATGTGATTATCCAAAAAAGAATTTAGAGCCTGGTAGTGAATATGGCATTATTATGCAAACAGCTGTACTCTAAGGTGAGAGACAACAAAAGGCCCCAAGCATGGCAAAAATGGAACCCCGTGGAATCTTAGAGCGTATTGTGCAGACCCCCATTTCTCAGCTGAGGTGCTCCTTCCTGGGAAGGCTGACACCTAGCCTCTGTGCAGGAACTGCTCTGGGCAGCAGGGAGCTGTTCCACTCCCTTCCTGGAATTGCATGCATCCAGTGACTGGTCATTGCGCAATGGTCTCAGTTCCATGCCTCCAAGTGGAATAACATTGAAGAGTTATTTTACTACAGACTGGCCATGGCATCACCTCAGCTGTTGCTGTATTTCCATCGCTGTGTCACCTCTCCCTTTGTGGCCCTTATTCTCGTACTCCTTTGCAAGTGCTTTTCCTAGGAGCACTTCTGGTAACCTCCTGCAGACAAGCAAGTCATTTCAGAGCTATTTCCCTGGGAACCCGACCCAAAACGCAGAAAACAGATGAGAAAATTTTCATGAAACTGGTAGCATATTAACGGGAACTTGAAAATTAACAGGTGTAAGATACGTAAAGCTATGGAGAAGAGGACATGTCAGGTGGTAGGAGCACTCTAGCTGACATATCTATTTGAATAAATCATGTGAACAGTGACAACAATTGACTAACTTACCAGAGTGGATAAAATGCATAGAGAGACTAGTCTAGACTGGAAAGATATAGAGGAAAGGAATTTATTTTGTAGGTGAGTAAAAGACCCTAAAGAATTTTTGAACATGGATATGACAAAGATGAGACCTGAGTTTTAGAAAGAAAAGCCTTATATATTAAAAAAATTTTTCAAAAATTCAAATTTGTTTAATTAAAAAAACAAAGAAAAATATTACACTCAAAATATGTGATTACATATAAAAGCACTGACATTTTGTGTGTTCTACATGAGTAAGACAACCAAGATTTGATAGATCCTTAAATCAAATACTTCTGCATTGGCATAATTGATCAGTTTCTGCTAAATGCTTTATGGTGATTTTTAAAAACTTTGTTTTTAACATTTATTCATTTTTGAGAGACACAGACAGACAGAGCATGAGTGGGGAAGGGGCAGAGAGAGAGGGAGACACAGAATCCAAAGCAGGTTCCAGGCTCTGAGCTGTCAGCACAGAGTCTGACGCAGAGCTCGAATCCACAAGCTGTGGGATCATGAGCTGGGCTGAAGTCGGACGCTTAACCAGCTAAGCCACCCAGGCGCCCTAATGGTGATTTTTTTTAAATACAAAATGTGAGAAAATAGAACATATCAACACTTGTGTCACTATCTAAAATCATTTAGTACCAATATATTTTCTTGTATTGGTACCAAATCTATCTAAAAGAGATCTTTTTTTTTTAAGTTTATTGATTTTGAGAAAGACAGTGCACATGTGTGAGCAAGGGAGGGACAGAGTGAGAGGGAGGGAGAATCCCAAGCAGGCTCCACACTAAAAGTATCCCTAAAAGAGATCTTGATGCATGTTGATATCTAAAGTATTCTTGAAGCACCTGAGTGACTCAGGCGGTAAAGCGGCCAACTCTTGATTTAGGCTTTGCTCATGACTCGTTGGTGAGATTGTGCCCTGCATCAGGCTCCACACTGACAGCATGGAGCTTACTTGGGATTCTCTCTCTCCTATCCCTCTGCCCCTCCTCTCTCTCTCTCTCTCTCTCTTCTCTCTCTCTGTCTGTCTCTCATTTGTCTTAAAATAAATAAACATTTTTTAAAAAGTATTCTTTGAAATGGAAAAACATATTGAATTTATTCTAATTCTTATATGGTAATGTATTCATTCAACAAATATTTACTGAGCACTACCATATGCTGTACCGTGAGATCACAAAATAAGGAAGGAAAATAGAAGTATTAAAAATAGTACGAGTGTGATCAATTCTACAAAAGGGGAAACACCAACTGTTCTGGAAATATGTGACTGGAGGACCTACTTAGGTATAAGAATGACAGATAAGTGGAAACATGTAACATGAGTAGTTATTAGCCAAGAAAAGAAAAGGAGAGTATTCCAGGAATGGGGAGGAAGAATGTTTCATGCAAGGGCAACAGAGTTGTCTCAGGATTGGAGGAAAGAGTGCTTTGCACATTTAAGCACCTGGAATAAGACTGGGGTAAGAATAAATGTAGAGTAGGGACACGGTTCCTTATTAGCTAAAATAAGGGAGACAGGGAAAGATCATGAAGGGAAAACCACGTTAAATTTCCTAAACTTTATTCAAGGGGTAAGGTTAAGCTACTGAGGTATATTAAATGGGAGCAGGAGTGACAAAATCATATCACTCAGTGGCTGCCAAGTAGAGAATCCACGATGCAGCTGCCACTGGACCAATACAGACTGGATGAGAAAACTCCAGTAAAGAGGCTGGTGCTCCAACTCGAAGGAAACTAAGGGCGATGGTCATGGGGATGGATAGAAATAGATGTCTTTGAGAGAGATTTAGGTGATTGAAATAAGATTTGGTGATTTAACATAAATGTGAGGGGACAAAAGAAGATTCTAGGCCTCTGGCTTGGAGAAAAATAACTCTAATAAGTTGGAGATTTTGTTGTTATTGTTGTTATTTAATTTGTAAACTTAGAGGAATGGAAACATATTACTTTGTTTTTTGTGTGCCATATAGAATTTACGAACCTGGAGAAGAGAGAGATAATTTAGGAAATCATAATCTGACTTACCAGCAACAGTATTGACTTGGAATATAATATGGCCTTTTTATAAAACGTGTGCAAATAAACTTATTTTTGGCCACCAGAACTTTTAAAATGCAGCGTGTGCCCTTAAAATAGGGCTTCTTGTGGACTTGTCAATATATTCTCTGGCTTTAGGGCATTTGAAGTGTATAAAATATAGTGGATTTTTTGAGCAGTCCACTATGATATACATACATTATATTGGACACACAGTTTATATAAGTCCACTGTGATATACATACATTACATTGGACACACAGTTTATATAGTCTAGAGGAAAAGGTATGAAGCACAGGGTAGAGGATTCAGTTCAGGCTCCTCAAATAACTGGTCTGGACTTCAGTTTCTTTTCCTGTAAGATAAGGTAGCATGATCAGATTACTAGTAATATCCTGTTTACTCTCAGTTTGCTCCAAGTATCTACTATGAATGAATATTTGAATGTATACATATGTAAATACACATATGTACACATATACGCACATATATACACGTAGAAATGTCATATGGCAACTTCAAATTTTCCTAAACATTTCACACCAGTGAAGTTTTTATTTTTCGTTTTAATTTTTTTGTGGTTTTCTTCATCTTATATTGTAGTATTTATCTACCATTATGTTTCTTTTCTGGGTAAAAAAAATGTAGTATTTTCCTTCTGTCAGGGATTTTTCTCTCTGAAATTAACTTATGAGACATGAGGGCACCAGGGCACAGCACTGTGTCTGGCATCTTTCAGTGTGTCCTCTGCCTTTTTGGACTCCTGTTTATTTACAGGGTGTTCTTGTTTACCAAACATGTCTGCACATTCTAAGGAATCTAGAAATATGTATAAGGAAATTAGATGAGTATCATAAATATTTGATGTTCCAGATGATCCTCCAAAAGTATCTCTAAGTTACCGTGCAGTTCAAGCATAGGGAAAATTCTTTCAGCTTTGTAATAGAGACACATAAATTCTTAGCAAATATTTTTTTTCTTCTTCTTTTGTTCCCCAGCATACCCTATCTATAGGAGAACAACAAACTATTGCCTTTTGAGCAACCGGTGATCCAGTGGTAAATTATTCCCAACTTTTGATTCTCCTTATTTTATTTTTCTTCCTTTCTCCTTTCTATATTTGATACCCACTGGTATTTCTATAAAGATTGGGTAGGATGAAATCCAGACCAGTTTCACTTGATATTTTAAAAAAGGTTTACACTGGCAGCAATTTTTACTGTCCAGTTAAAGGACATGTAGAAATAACTTGTATGTGTTGTTCATACTATCAGTGTCCCATGAGTTTCTTCTGTGTAGAATCTGCTGCATCACCAAAGAGATAAAAAATGCAACTGTGCATGTACAAAGATAATGACTGCTCATTACCACCTGGCCAGCACATATTTTTATCAAGGCTCAGTTTTCAAAGTTGATCTGAGGATAGATGAAAAAATAAAAATAAAAAGCTCAAAAGCATGGGAATAGACTTAAGCAATAAAAAATCAGAGAGGTTAAGTTTGGGCCGGATAACAAGGGGCTTCAATTAAAGGGTTTATTTGCTTGAAATACCAATCTCTCAAGCATCCCTTATGTCTTCATGAGGAAAGGTTTTACTGATTACACATGCTAACATCTCATTAAGAATGAAACATAAGGAAGATAAATTACAGAGTCAAAAGGTGAACAAGGTAAGTGGAGGCCACAGTTAACTAAATGCAGGTCCCTTGACTTGTGTGTTTGTGTGTGTGTGTGTGTGTGTGTGTGTGTGTGTGTGTGTGTGTGTTTTGTACCATGTATAAAATGTAAGTAGACTAACTTGCTCAGGACCAGATACAAACTAGGGATAAAAACACTGGCCTAGAGTGACCACATGAGTATTGATTGGGAGTAATAGTAATATAGTGCTAGACTGTTTAGTGCTCAAAAGTCTAAAAATGTCAGGAGTATAGCATTTTTGCAATGTAGCAATCATACTGAGTTATAATATTTTTGTTCTTTTCCCTAGAAATAAGTACTAAGACAGAAATTTAAACTCTTGTCTAATTAGGAGATATTATTGGGGTAGATGTGTGAAAGAAGACAAGAAAATCTCTAATAAGATTTTTGAAAACCAACAGTTTGAACTTATGTATAAAAATATGTTATATTTGTCAGTCAGACTCCTACAGTATTTGCCATTTAGAGATATTACTGATAATAAGATCCACTGTACTTACCCCAGTCTTTAAATTCTTAAGTGATAATTTGGTTAGTTGAGATGTTATTACTTAGTAAACATATAGCATCAACCTGGCTTGCAATAATGGACTAATTTACCCATATCAAAGATACAGGCAGTCAAGAGACACAGAGGAGAGAGATTGTGGGGTGTTCTACATGGCTCTCCAAATCCTTTCTTCCCACATTGGACACGCACACTCTGTCTTTAAGGAAAGTTTTATTGGTTTACCCCACAGGTAAACACAGGAGATAAAAATATCTCCATTTTTACTCTAGAAAGTGTAAAGCTTTGGGACATTTTTCTGGCAGCCATAAGCAATTATTCTACAGATCCTGAGTTTATTTACTACACAGGACATCCTGCTAAGGACTTTTATAGATACAGACTCTTCTTCCTACTAAATATTACTAGTGTCTACCTGGAGGTCTAGTTGACAAAGGCAACCTCCTTTCTTTTTTTTTTCTCCCCCTGGCCTGCACCACTACCTCCTCAACACATGTAACAGTAGAAGAAATGGATGGGATTTTAGACCAGTTGCTTTAACACTTTTTTCCCCTAATTACTAATCAGTGAAATGTAATTGAGTCAAAATTTGCAAAAACCATTCCCAAAAACATGTTAAGATTTAAGCATATAATGAAATTTTGAAGCCTTAGGGTTGCAAACTAGCTGAAAAAGATCAGGAGTATGCCTACAATTTCTGGAAGAACTGGAAAGTCTTTAAAATTAAAGAATGAAATAACCATGTAGAAATCGTGATGGTGATGATGATGATGATGATGATGATAGCAATTAAATTCTCACCACTTTTCAAGCACTTCTCTATATTCTTTATGGGTATGGTTTTATAAAACACATAATAATCTTCTGGGGTAGGCACTACTATTTTACCATTTAACAGATGTAGAAACTGGGGCATAGATGAAATTAAATGACTTAGCAAGGTTCACCAACAAGTAGATTCTGCCACCATTTATCAAATTTAGGAAGCCTGACTCCCAAATCCATGGTATTAACATAATCATATATGCGAAGAGCATAGACATATCAAATCCAACATATTTTTATTAATAAAACTAGATAATAAAAGAGAAGCTGGCTTATTAAAAAATACTAGTGGTGGGGTGCCTGGTTGGCTCAAACAGTTAAGCATCTGACTTCGGCTCACGTCATGATTTTGCAGTTCCTGGGTTCAAGCCTCATGTCGGGCTCTATCTATGCTGACAGCTCAGAGCCTGGAGCCTATTCGGATTCTGTGTCTTCTTTTCTCTCTGCCCCTCCCCTGCTTGTACCCTGTCTCTCTCCTTCTCTCAAAAATAAAATAAAAACATTTTTAAAAAAATTAAAAAATAATAGTGGAGAATCAGTTTTGTTGATTATCGCTGTGGCAAAAATGAAGTAAATACTGAAATTAATGAGTAAACAAAGGTTTATTGAATATCTGTTTTGAATGTAGTGTCATATGATGGCCTACAAGACACAGATGAAATAGAAGTTGTAGCAAATAGCATAAAACCTGCCAAAAAAGACTGGAAGTTGAGTTAGAAGATATGGCAAATGAGATATACTTAAGTATCAGCATCAGAGAGGTGATAATTGAAGCAATTTTCAAACAGATAATTTTTCCAAATAAATGTGATTATCAGGCTAAAATTCTAAGTTAAAATGCTTTAGTATAGGAGTGATTTGGAATATGATTTTCATTTGTAAAGTTCTAAATAATGTGAAGGCATATAAACTAAACTGAGAAGAGTGGTAAACAAGAATGAGAGAAGTATGACCTACATTGCCATCTGTTGGGGAAATGAACATCTGTCACGTGGAATGAAGGATGAAGTTTGGAAATTCCCAATGAATCTCAACAGCCAGCATTACTATATAAGAGCAAAAACAGATTTCAAGCCTAATTTAGCTTTTTAATTTTTTTTTAATTTGGAAAAGATATTTAAAGAAGAAAAAAAATGTCTCCAATCAGTTAGAAACCATGGCTTTTAAGATTCCCAGATACAATTTTAGATCAAATTAGAATAGAATTGTGCTAGAGAAAGAATATTGTCAAAACTTATCTCCAGAGTACATTTTATGCTCTCCAGAAGCATCTTGTTTTCTGACTAATGAATCTGTGCATTTCATAAGATATGGTGGCAAAAATCCAACCCCAGAATTTAGTCTCAGTTCTAACATGGTGTCATTTTGAGTAGTCATTTCACTCTTTAGATCTAAATTCCCTTGTTTATAATGTGGATGAGATTGGATTAAGTTATTCCTGAGGTTACCTTTCAGTTGCTCTCCTATTTATTATGTGCACCTATTTTTAAAAAGCCTGTTAATAATTGCGTGCTTGATATATTGATTTTATAGATAGAAATAGTGTTCCTACAGCTACTTTTTCTCCTTCTTTTCCACCCCTCTTCCTCATTATTAGTATTGTTGTTGTTGTTGTTATTTTACTTCTTCTAAAATCTTACATCAGTATCTTTTCTCTCCTTTAGGGTGGAGTCAGTGGGTTGACTGGAGAGCTAGAATTTGGAGATAATGGAGGAAATCCCAATGTCCACTTTGAAATTCTTGGAACAAACTATGGAGAAGAGCTTGGCCGAGGTGTTCGCAAAGTAAGACTAGACACATTGATAAATGTTTTTTTTCCTAAAGCAGCTATAATTTTGTTTGATTTTACTCCATGCAATATGGTTACAGTAGGTGTTAAAGTTCATATTGTAGTTTGACAGAGAAGGGGAAGGGGAGAATTACTCATTTAAATGACGTTAAATACTTATCAGAAGTATTAAGCAATACATTCCATTTATGGCCTAGAATGATTAAAGGAAAAAAAGTAATCTAACGGTTTCCTAGGGAACTAGCATCATCTTCTATTCATTATAATAATTTTTATAAAATAGTGGATTTAATATTTATAGAATGCATATCTTCTTGGTTTTTAACTTGTAACATGCACAAAATCAGAATGAGAGCTTTGATAAACTTCATATAGTAAGAGGAAAGTCTACTCTAAAAAGTGACATTACAGGAATTCAAATTCTATCCTTGTCATGTAATAAGTAGAAAATGATTTGTAGGAAATTCGCTCTCGTTCTGTACCACAGACCACATGTAAGAAGGTGAGTGATAATAAGGGATGTTTTATGAACTACTGGTACAATAGCTTTCTCAAGGACAAATATAAAAGGCCCTGTAGAAATTACTTGTCTATAGTTGGGATTTGCCATTTTTTATATATTTTTGGTAGGAAAAATTCTAAGATGATTGAGTGCACTTCCAGGGCTCACAACTGTAAATTTCTAACTGTATAAAGGTGGCTGAATTGAGAATAAGAGGTTCTTCCGTAGGTGTTTCTCTCCAGTGCTGACATGCAGGCTGCACAGAAATATAGACAAAACAAAGTTAGGAGTTATATTCTAATCCGCAGTAAAAATTTGCCAGTAAACTTATGCTAGATAGGAGTAGAAACTACGCTAATGTGTTTTTAATTATTGTTTCATAGTGAAATGTAGGAGACATAAAAACTGCGTAAAACACAATGAGAGTTTATTGAATTATTTTAAAGGAAACACCACTACTATGGTCAAGAACTATAACATATCAAGCATCCTAAACACCCCCACAGACTTCTCCCTGATACATCCCTGACCCCTCTTCTCACCAGTATAACCATCAGTCTGAATTTTATGATACTCATTTCTTTACATTTTAAATATAGTTTTATCACTATGTGCATCCTTAAATAACATAATTGAATTTTGCCAATATTTCAGTTTATGAATGGACTCAATATTGCATATATTCTCTTTTCTTGCTTCTTATGTTCCACATTCTGTTTGTGTTATTCATTTTTGTCATTACATGTAGTTGTAGTTTATTTCTATATTACTGTATTGTTTTCTACCACGTGAATGTGTCACAATCAACTGTGGGTGTCTATCCATTTTTAGATTATTACAAGCAAAGCTGTTATAAATATTATTAGACATATATCTTGGATATATACTCTAAAACTTGTGCGTATATTTCTGTGGGTTTGGAGTAGAATTTCTTAATACAAGGAAGCATATTGGGGCACATGGGTGGCTCAGTCTGTTGAGCATCCAACTCTTGATCTTAGCTCAGGTCTTGATCTTAGGGTTGTGAGTTCAAGCTCTGTATTGGGCTCCAAGCTTGGCTTAGAGACTACATAAATATGTATATATCTATATATCTATACACACATCTATCTATCTATATATATATATATATACACACACACACATCTATATATATATACACATATATACACACACACATATATATATACACATCTATCTATATATATATGTATACACATATATATGAAAGCATATCTTGAATTTTACTGTATAACCTCAAACCCATTTTCATAGAGATTTGCTAATTTTCATAACATCAGCAATGCAATGATTTCTCGTGGCCCTGTCTTCTCACCAAATTTTGGTTTCATTAGACTTCAATTTTTATTAAGTTGTTTGATATATAATGATGTATCTTCATGGTTTCAATTTTTGTTTCAGTGATTATATAAAGGTTCTGTATATTTTCTTATACTTTTTGGCACTTCAGCTTTCTTTTGGAATTAATTGCCTGTTCAAGTCCTTTGTACCTGTTCCTTTGGGTTGTCTTTTGTTTTTATAATTGATTCTAGGAGCTATAAATATATATATTTAAGTGGTTACTTAAATTCCATTTATTTTCACAGTCTCTTAACTCTAGAGAACAAACTGAGGGTTCCTGGATTGGAGGTAGGTAGGGGGAAGGGTTAAATAAGTCATGGAAATTAAGGAGGGCATTTGTTGTGATGAGCACTGGGTGTCGTATGTAAGTGGTGAATCACTAAATTCTCCACCTGAAACTAATATTACCCTGTAAACTAACTGGAGTTTAAATAAAAACTTGAAAAAAGAGTATTTCCCTGAAGACCCTGGGGCAAGTAGCCCCTGCGATGGTAAAGTTGACTCTTTTCCCATCACCTAGCAAGAAAAGAAAAAGAAAATCCTCTTGCCTATCAACACCAGTGCCATTATCCTCTATCAATATCCACCCTCCCTACTAGGGACTTTTACTTTTGCACTGGCGGCTGGAAGTCAGCTCTTAGTTGCCAAAGCCTTCTCTCCTAACTACCAACACTTACAAAGGTACACCTTAAATAAATTTGGAATTCATTTCTTTCATGACCCCTTGCATTCAACAGTAGTGTGATTAATTTATCATTGATTTGGAGTATGTTAATTCTTTTTTTATCTGTTTGTTTCAAGTTTTTATTTAAATTCTAGTTAGTTAACATATAGTGTAATTTTTGTTTCAGGAGAATTTAATGAGTCATCACTTACACCCAATGCTCATTAGAACAAGTTCCTTCCTTGGTACCCATCACCCATCTAGCCCATCCCCCCCCCACCTCCCCCCCCCCCAACAACCATCAGTTTGTTCTCTGTATTTAAGAATCTCTTATAGTTTGCCTCCCTCTCTCTTTTTTTCCTCCCCATATGTTCATCTGTTTTGTTTCTTACGTTCCTCATGTGAGTGAAATCATATGGTATTTGTCTTTCTCTGATTTATTTCACTTAGCATAATATACTCTAGCTCCATTCACGTCACTGCAAATGGCAGGATTTCATTCTTTCTGATGGCTGAGTAATATTCCAGTATGTATATATATCACCTCTTCTTTATCCATTCATCAGTCAATGGACATTTGGGCTCTTTCAATAATTTGGCTACTGTAGATAATGCTGCTATAAACATTGAAGTGCATGTGCCCCTTTGAATTAATATTTTTGTATCCTTTGGGTAAATACTTATTAGTGTGATTGCTATATCATAAGGTAGTTCTATTTTTAACTTCTTGAGGAATTTCCATACTGTTTCCAGAATCACTATACCAGTTTGCATTCCCACCAATAGTACAAGAGGGTTCCCTTTTCTCCACATGCCCTCCATCACCTGTTGTTTCTTGTGTTGTTGATTTTAGCCATTCTGACAGGTGTGAGCTGATGTCTCATTGTAGTTTTGATTTGTATTTCTCTGATGATGAATGATGTTGAGCATCTTTTAATGTGTCTGTTAGCCATTTATATGTCTTCTTTGGAAAAATGTCTACTCATGTCTTCTCCCCATGTTTTAATTGGATTATTTGTTTTTTAGGTGTTGAGATTTTGAAGTTCTTTAAATATTTTGGATACTAACTCTTTATCAGATAATATCATTTGCAAATATCTTCCTCCATTCCATAGGTTGCCTTTTAGTGTTTTTGATTGTTTCCTTCATTGTGAAAATTTTTGTTTTGATGAGGTCCCAATAGTTTATTTTTGCTTTCATTTCCTTTACCTGAGAAGATATATCTAGAAAGAAGTTGCTCCAGTGAGTATCAAATCGGTTACTGCCTATTTTTTCCTCTAAGATTTTTATGGTTTCAAGTCTCACATTTAGGTCTTTAATCCATTTTGAATTTACTTTTGTGTATGGTGTAAGAAAGTGATCTAGTTTCATTCTTTTGTATATTGCTGTCCAGTTTTCGCAACACCATTTGTTGAAGAGACTTTTTCACATTGGATATGATCATTCTTTCCCGCTTTGTCAAAGATTAATTGGCTATATAGTTGTGGGTTCGTTTCTAAGTGTTTCATTGATCTGTGTGTCTATTTAGTGCTGATACTACACTGTTTTCACCACTACAACTTTATAATTTAATTCAGAGTCTGAAATTGTGATTCATCGAGCTTTGCTTTTCTTTTTCAAAGTTTCTTTGACTATTAGGGGTCTTTTGTGGTTCCATACAAATTTTAGGATTATCTGTTCCAGGTCTGTGAAACATGCTATTGGTATCTTGATAGGGATTGAATTATATATGTAGATTGTTTTGGGGAGTAGATTCAATTTTTAAATGTTTATCTATTTATTTTTGAGGGGTGTGTGTGTAAACAGGGGGAGGGGCAGAGAGAGAGGAAAGAGAGAATTCCAATGAAGGGTTTGATCTCGTGAACTTTGAAATCATGACTTTAGCCAAAATCAAGAGTCACACGTTTAACCCACTGAGCCACCCAGGTGCCCCTGGGTAGTATAAACATTTTTACATTATTTATCCTTCCAATCCATGAGCATGGAATGTTTTTCAATTTCTTTGTGTCATTTTTAATTTCTTTCATCAGTGTTTTATACTTTTCATATTACAGGTCTTTCACCTGGTTCGGTTTATTCCTAGGTATCTTATTGTTTTGGGTACAGTTGTTAATAGGAGTGATTCCTTAATTTCTCTTTCTGCTGTTTCATTATTGGTGTATAGAAATGCAGATTTCTATATTTAAGATTTCTGTACACTGACTTTTGTATACTGAGATTTACTGATTTCTTTTATCAGTTCTAGCAGGTTTTTTTTGTACAATCTTTTGGGTTTTCTATATAGAGTATCAGCAAACAGTGAAACAGCAAACTATTTTCTGCAAACAGTGAAAGTTAACGTCTTCCTCAGTGACTTAGATGCCTTTTATTTCTTTTTGTTGTCTTATTGCTGTGGGTAAGACTTCCAGTACTACTAAATAACAGTGGTGAGAGTGAACATCCCTGTCTTGTTCCTGACCATAGAGGAAAAGCTCTCAGTTTTTCCCTATTGAGGATGATGTTAGCTGTGGGTTTTTCATATATGCCCTTTATTATGTTGAGTTATGTTCCTTCTAAACCTACTTTATTGGGAGTTTTATCATGAATGGATGTTGTACTTTGTCAAATGCCATTTCTGCACCTACTGAAATGATCATGTTTTTTATCCTTTCTTTTGTTGATGTCATATATCACATGAATTTTGATACTAAGGTTATATTGCCCTCATAAAATGTGGTGGAGAGGGTTTCCTCTTTTTCTATTCTCTATGAGTTATGTAGTATTGGAAGAATACTACATAGATGATAGGTCATCGTAATGAAGCCAACTGGGCCTAGAATTTTCTTTGTGGGATTTTTTTTAAATGACTGATTCTACTTTCCATGATAAATAAAAAATAAAAGTCCAGTTTTCTAATTTTTGTCAACTCAAAAAGTTTTATTTTTATATTTTATTTTTTCTATACATTAGCATAAAATTGCTAATATCTTTTTAAATATATGAAGCATTTCAGGATCTGAACTTATTTTCATTTTTGAAGCTTTTGTAGTAATTAGCATTTTAAAAATTATTATAGGGGCACCTGGGTGGATCAGTCATTTAAGCGTCTGACTTCAGCTGAGGTCATGATCACACAATTTGTGAGTTCAAGCCTGAGTCAGGCTTTGTGCTGACAGCTCAGAGCCTAGAGCCTGCTTCAGATCTGTGTCTCCCTCTCTCTCTGCCCATTCCTGCTCATATTCTCTCTCTCTCTCTCTCTATCTCTCTCTCTTTCTCTCTCTCTCAAAAATAAACATTAATAAATAAATAGATAAAAGTTTTTTTTAATATTATGAAGACTTGCACTTGCATTAATGCTTTCTTCCCTAAAAAATATCTTGTCTACTGTTAATAGAGCTAAATCAACTTTCTTTCCATTACTATTTAGATGGCATTTATTTTTACTATCCTTTTACTTTAAACTTTTCTGAATCCTTTTGTTCCATACATTATTCTTATTAGAAGTATATAATTAATTATTTGACACTAATTTGGCTTTCATTCCTAAAATTCAGAGCATTTCATGTATTTATATGAAAACTATTTACTAACACATTTACCTTTAAGTCTACTGTTTTGTACATTCTATTATTTTGTACATTTGGTGGCTCTTCATGCAAGTATTACTTAATTCCTTCCAAACCCTTAGGTGTTTTCCTTCCACTCTACTCTCAATAATTACCACCACGTTTAGGCGTAATCATTTTGCACCCGATTTCTTCTTTCTTCCAATAACTTTTGTGTAAACTATTTCATGTAGTGTTATGATTAACTTTCCTAAAGACTTATAACCCTAATACTTCCCTGTTTTGCATAAACACTTATCCCAATTTAATAATTAGATATGTATGCATTCACAAGGATGGTAATTATAGTATTCGTATCATTATAGCAGCTAAGAAGAGTTTGTTTAAAGAAATAGGAGGGGCCAGCATTGTAGCAGAAAAGCAGTAGCATAAAGGCTGAAGAGAATCCATTGGATTTAGGAACTCAAGGTTCATTAGTAACTGAGGAGAGACAGTAAAGCAAATGGGCTAGAAATGAGGCTGCTAATGTCAGGCTATTCAAATTATTGTGCTACTTAAAACCCAGTGACCTCAGGTGTGTCACTAAACTCTTAAGTAGGGGTAACCTGTATGAGTTAGTGATGTGACACATCCAGAACTTGCCTTTTACCTCAAAAAAGATTGCAATTTATTGTCACTTTTAAAGGAAATGTCAGTGGAGTTGTAATGCCATATGTTGAAAAAACAGGTCTGAAAGTAAAAAGGAAGGTGATGAGCAAAGGAAGTAAATGTAAGTATCGTATTAGCCCACCCATTTGGCTATGACGGTGGCCATTAAATGGCTGCATGAAGTTGTGGGGGCAAACTTTCAGAATGTAAGAGATTTGTGTATGTTTAAATGTTTAGATTAAGCCAGTAGAGAGGAAGAGAAAGAAGATAAAGAAAAGAAAGGTGATCATTGAAAAAGAAAGTGATCTGGGAGAAAGAGAGAGGATTGGATCCATTTAGATGGAGTGCTTAATTTTAGGCATAGAGGACATTGTTTTCCAGAGTGATGGAGGGAGAGAATAGGAAAGATGGTGTGAATGCAAGCAAGAAGTACTCCCATCATAATAGCAGCTAAGAAGAAAGCATTTGTTTCAAGAAATAGAGGGGAGTCAGCAATGTAGCTGAAAAGCTCTGTTGGCTCTGGGGGTTACAGATTTCATTGCAGCACTAACCTACATGGTTATATATTTTTGCCCAACAGTATTTGGTTGACAGAGTGTATTTGAAGTAATGTAAGATTGAGATTTCATCAGATTGTTTTTGTTTTGTTTGTTGTTTTTGATAGCAATACAATGAGGCCTTGAGGGTAAAGATATTGACAGGGTGATGGCTGAAGAGGCAAATCATGAAATCCAACATGGACATGAACAGGAAGAGTCTCAACAACAGGCAGAAAGTATAGCTTGAAATAACAGAGCCCTCAGTAAGTCTGGAGAGGCTGTGTGTTGATTTGCATTAAATGAAAGACCTTCAGAGCCAGGAAGTTGTGTTTGAGGAGACATCCAAATTCTTGATTCAAAGGTTTGGATGGGTTCCAGATGCTCAAAAAGTCATGGATGTGAGGATGGCAGGAGTGGGCTTCATTTAGCCTTCCAAGGTCAATATAGTTACAAGATCAATGGAGTTGCTTCACCCCACTCTGAATTCAAAGTCTACATAATGTGTCATCTATGCCGTTCGGTTGACAACAAATCAAATACTTCATATTATGTCTAATTTATTCTTAATAATATTAGACCACTCCTGTAATTATTTATATTTCCTTGCTCCAACTCCCAAATTGGATTGAAACACCCAGCGCACTGGCATTACATAGATTTTATGTAAAAGGGACCATAATGTTTATAGCACCTTTTACATTGTTGTCAAAAATTGTTGTATTATTATTTTAATTTCTTGCCTGTTGTTGTAACACAAATGTTTTTCTACCAAACTACAATTTTAACTAATTGTTGAATTTATAAAACTCCAAATCTACCTCTCAAGTTATTTTAAAAGTACTGTACATAAGTTTGTGGATTGCTAGCTCTGTTTATAAATGGGGCAGTTCTTTCATATAAGCATCAACCCTTATATAATGTATTCTGAGATACTATCAAGTAAAGGCATTACCATGCAAATAGTTACAATACAGATTTACTTAGATATGCCTACAATTAATGTTCCACTCCCAGTATCTCCATGTATCAAAAAGAGTAAATGGCTTTCCAATTGATGAACTGTCAAGTTGTCAGTGTTTATTCCACTGCCAGTGGCTAAGTGTATACAATGCCCACAGCCTTATCACCTCCAGCAGGGGGAATGTCAGCTCTCATAAACTGACAGGATTGTGTCTGTTTGGATTTAAATGTGAGATTGACCATGTCCCAAATTTTGGACTAGTCTCGGCTCTCTTGGCATTGTATGCGTGGAGGTTTCTTTTTTCTGAGTTTGAGGAGAATGTAAAAGGATTGTCTAATGTTCACTGATGTTGATCAAAACGAAGAGCTCTTCTGCTTTGATATTTTTTTACATGTTCTTTTCCTTTGATGTAAGGTGGTGTTTCATTCAGTAGATGGTACCTTCAAGGTATTAGACACCGTACCCTTGAAGATAAATTCAGGTAAACCTCAAAGCCAAATTTTTAAATCATCAAGGTTTTCTATTTTCTTAAACTTTCTCCAAGAATATGTTTGTTCTTTTTTCTGTTCATCAAAATACAATATTTCCAAGAAGAAAAATACTTTGATAACATCCTATCCAATCTCCTAAAACTAATTAGAATACATAAAAACCATAGATTAAATTATTTAATATAAAGTATCAATCTGTGTTTTTTTTTTTCTTTCCTTAGAAGAGAAATTCTCTACAGTGTGTTTGTTTGTTTGTTTGTTTTGGGGGGGTTTGGTTTTGGTTTTGGTTTTTTTGCTTATATGTCTGAAGTGTTCTTTGTTCAGTTTCGTTTTGCCGCTGCTACTCATTTTTTATTATGAAGATGGAGTTTCAGCATTAAAATTTAACACTCTAGACTTATGTCTTTGATCTTTATCACAAACAGGAAGATAAGACCAGGAAAAAATAGATTAAACCTGGTTGCACAACCCACCTTAATTGCATAGTAATGCTTAGTATCTTCATAAAATTGTTTTCTCATGTAAGCTGATGAAATAAAATGGTAGCGCAGAGATATTGTAGCTCCTAGGTCTAATTGCTTCTCAGATAGATTTAGAATCTTTACTCAGGTTCTCCAACATTAAATTCACAAATATAAAACTATTTTGCATTCTTGGGAAAACCTAACTGTTTTTGCAACAGTCATTGGTCCATTGTTAATAAACTGAAATATTTTACTGTCTTGCAAATAGAAGGGGAAAGAACAGTTTTACCTTCAAATGGCCAATGATTAAACGTTTTACTGGTATTCTTCAACATTATATCTGTATTCTGGTTCTGGAATATGTAAATAGCCTTTACCTTTACTATTAACTTGTTTTATGTTTCCTTCTAACACTTTCTGCTCACTGAAATTATATGCATACATGTAATTATATATACAATCTTCATTTTTGTGTGTATAAAATATATGTGTATGTGTGTTCACATATAAATGTAATGTATTTACTTGTTTGCAGTAAGTTTTTCCCATTACAATGTAATTCTGTGGGATAAGAATGTCTATTTATTTCTTACTATTCATTTCTTACATTCATATAGTAGATGTTTGTTAAGTATTTGTGAATGAACTGATGAACACATATGGATACTAGCATGATAATCTGTAAGATTCTTCGCTGCATCTATGAATATAAGAACCATGTTTTTTATTCTAACGAAAAATAAGTATGTGCACACAAATTAATTATTGGCATGCCACGTTAGAAAATGGATGTGTGATTGTAACCTTTCCATCAATGTATCCTCAATACCTTGCAGAATTGGACATTTGATCACCAAAACTATAATCAATTATTCTAAGGGTTAAGATTATGTATAATTTATTTTCAGAAATTCATAGGCATAGGGAAATAGTGGATTGATTTTTCCAAGCAAATAGTTAGATTAATTTTTCTAAGCACAAGGGAAAGACCCTTGGTATTTGTGAATCAAGACTGTTTTCCAACAACTAGGCTAGATTTAGTATATTGTAATGTGGAAAAGTATATAGCCTTGGCTGTTCAACATACCTGGGTTGAAATTCTGTGTGATTTTAGGACCACTAACTCAGCCAGTCTGAATTTATTTGTCTATAAAATGTGAATAATAATACCTATCTCTTAAGAGGATTGTAAATATTAAGTAAAATTATGTTTGTAGGATACATATTGAGGAATAATTAAAGTCATGTCAGTTTGCGAGTGGGCAGTAATCTATGTGATTCATTTTAAGGCCAGTGGGAAAAAATGCAGTATAGTTGCTATTCTGATAAGAAATTGCCACGTGAGGTGGGGAAAGTCATTTCATTTTAGGTGTGATTGACAGAGCATTATACATGACAATCACAGTGATAGCATGAAACATTAACCTTTTTGTTTCATTTAATATTCTTTCTGAGTCTAAAATTCTATAAGTCTGTTATCAAGACTTAGGAGCATATCCAGTTTGATGGGAAGGTAATAGCGGAGAATCTGGTAACTAATACAGCCTGCATAAACCCGGTCTTCATAATTAAGCCCATTATTGGAAAATCTGCCATCCTTACTGTCATATTTCTAACAATGAATTTATTGTCTTGGAAGGTTTATATAATGGAGAGAATCTAGAAAATGTTGCGAATTGACAATATGTTGTGAATACAACAGCTTTTTTTCTCCCAGTCTCCTTTATATATAATACACAATCATGATAAATTTAGCTCCATCAGCTTTATTATGATATGTCTTCAAGAAAACATTTTGTACCATAAAGTGATGTGATAATCACACTAGTACCTTGTAAAATTTCCAGGGTGTTAGAGTCTCAAAATTCTTGACCCCAGCAGTTTCCTGAAGGGTAAGAGAACTGTGCACTCTCAAAAAATGAATACTGTCAACTGGATCATTTCTGCTTTGAAGGGAGCTCACCTACTATTACTACATAGAGGAGAAAATGACAGTTGTATCCAATGATGTTTAGAGTTATTCTGACCTTCCTGGAGGGGTTAGCTGTTGCTTGGATTGAGATGACTTCTGAGGGAGTCTTGCTTCATGCAGGCAACATTTATTGCCTCTTGTAGAGAACAGGAGCTATCTTTTCTGGTGGACTGGATGATGCTGACTTCTCCAGCATGGGGCAAAGATCCCTGATAAGGTACAATTCCAGTTGCAAATGTTGGTGGAAATAGAACCAAGAGCTTTTCTGGAAGTACTACACAATTTGGATTGTTTGCTTGGTATGGATTACTTTTCTACTTTTGAGGAAAGGACTTATTTGAAGAAAGTAGCTGCTATTGCCATGCAGACACTCAGGGAAGGTTTGCATATGTTTGTTCTACCAAAGAGACTCCTGGGTCTGTGGTTCCTCTCTGATTGGGTTAAGAGTTCAAGACCATTCCTAATACAGAGGAGGCAAGGTTAAGTTTCCTTCCTAGTCCAGTGGACAGCACCCACAGTGAGACATACTGAAATCTGCCTCACCCCCCAACACACATGTGCATGTACACACACACACACACACACACACACACACACACACACACACACATGCATACTACCAATAAACTCTAATCCAGCTCAAATTCAAATACACAATGTGATGGTACATACTATCCACTGAACAACTTCATTTCCAGTTTCAGCTACAAATGGTAATCGATGTCCAAAATCCACTGCCCAAGGAATAATCATTAATGCAATCTAAATTAGGAATACACAGAATTGAGAAACATTTGTTCGTATGTGTACTAATTTTCCAAGGTTTCATTGCTGTGATTAAACTTTAAGTGGCAGATATCAAAGATTTATTTCATAAAGGTTGCATGAATGGAAAGATCAAGATGGGATCAAACAGTGTGAGTCATTTGTCCACTTATATTGGAAATTCACAACAGACTAACTTGTAGTACAGTGACTCATGGTATGGTAGGTTCAGTTGACCCATAATCCCAGAGGTTTGTCATTGCACCTCAAATTATTTGCTTTCTCTCACCTCTGAATTTCTCTGTAGTCGTCAAAATATTTGATTAAATATCTCTTATTCCCTCTAAGTCTGTCTTGACTTCAGGGGATTATAAATTCTTCCTCAATAGGAACTCAGTTTATATATTGTAATGATTATAAAAATTTAAATAGTCTGGGCCCATAATCTCACAAAATTTGCTAATAGAGCCTTCATAACTCATTTGTTTGGGGACCTTCATTCAAACTAATGAAAATTTTGTTGATATCAGTGATGAATAATTGAAATTGTAATCATGGGTTTTGGTGACCACTGATTCTATCTCCTTCTTCCTGCCTCTCCCCCTCCACCAAGTAATTTTATTTTTCTTCATGACCAAGACACCTAATACACTAAAGCAAGTCAGACACCATTAAGACTTTGGTCCAAATTAAGTTGTTCTACAGTGATTGGAAAATGGGGGGGGGATTGATATTTATTAACTTCTTTTGAAGAGAAAGTACATTATTAAGAAAAACTTGTTTGAGACCTTGGGTTGGCTCGATGTGTAAACTATTGCTCCCTTTTAAGGCTCTGCTATCAGTTTGAATACGTTTCCTCCAAGGTTTCTTTCTTGACAAAAAGGTGATATATTGCAATAAAAACAATACAATTTGTTGCATTTCCAAAGAGTGGAAACCAATGATTTGTGTGCTAAAATCAATGTATTGACTGTGCTAAAGACAAGCACATGTTATTTGCCAACTGATCTTCATCCCCAACAGCATGGAGACTATTAACATATGCTTGTGAGTGGACATATACCAGAAACATATACCTTGTTTCTGATTATACTCTGGTTTTTGAGGGGAGGATATTCAAATGTAAAGTTTTTTTACTGAGACCTTAAACCCGTACAAACCATGAATGTAAACATGTCCTTATTTACCTGATTGTAAGTATTTCTGAAAATTAGATTTTCTCCTTTAAAAATTTTTTAATGTTTATTTACTTTGAGAGAGAGAGAGAGAGCATGAGCAGGAGGAGGGGCAGAGAGAGACGGAGACACAGAATCCGAAACAGGCTCCAGGCTCCAGGCTCCGAGCTGTCAGCACAGAGCCTGACACGGGGCTCAAACTCACAAAACGCGAGATTATGACCTGAGCCGAAGTCGGATGCTCAACTGAGTGAGCTACCCAGGTGCCCCAAGATTTCCTCCTTTTAATAGTGCCTTTCTTTAAAACTATGTGCAACTCTATGACCATGCATAGAATGAGCATTTATTTCTAGCTATGAAAAATGAAATGCAATATTTATCTTCGCCAATTGAGTTGTATAGTTCTATATTTAAATAATTCATATTTAAATTTTTCTTTATAGTTGTTGAGATTGATAATCTTAAAATAGTGGCATTGTAGGCCATTGTTGTTGTTAGTTTCTTTTTCTATATTTTGTGATATTTTCTGAATTTTCTGCAAAGGGCATGTAATACTATAATAATCAGAAAACATAAAAGTTTGGTTTTAAAAAATTTAATTTAATTTCTTTGTACTTAGAGAAGATAAATAGTTTCTGAAGTTTGACAGAAGTATAAAAGTAATTTAGACTTTGAGGATGAAAGTTTTCTTGCTTCCAATTTGAAATAGAGTTTGTCCTCTACACCTAGGTTTTCATCATTCATACAAATAACATCTGTCATTCATAAAGCATTCTTGAGCTATTTTTTAAAAAACAGAAAACAATTCATTTACTTGTGCAGATACTATCTGTGACACTAGAATATATGATTGATGTATTATTTGAAGTAGGACTATACCATGTTTAATTAATCTGTAGCCTTACTTATAAAATATTCCAGTTTTAGAATAGGATAAAAAATATCCAAAATAATTTTACAATATGGCAATTTTACATACATAATAAACCTCAAAATTCTTGCTATAACTAAAATTATTTTTAATACATGAAATATGTCTTTAGATGATTTCCTTTGGTGGAAGTTTCAAAGTAAGAATTCTGAAAAAGAATTCCTAAGAATTAATGATTTGTTTGTTCTAATTTTAAAAATGTATATGTTTTATATTTTTCCTCAGAAAATTTGGTTACTTAGACTTTATGAATGAATAATTAATGTAAAATAATTTATACTTAAATATTTTCATATTACCAACAAGATCTTATTAAAATATAAATGCCCACATTGTTTCATTTATATTTTGAAATTAGTAGTTATGCTGAATCCCAAATGTTTGCAAACCACTAAAAAGCATATAAATGATTAAAGAAGTAATAAAGATTTTTAAAAACTAACAAAAATAAACCATGTCTCTTCTTACTCTGGTCTGCAGTTTTCATAGGAACTTAAATCATCAAATATATATAATCTCAAGTGTTGTCATAACCACAGTAATTCTGATGGACAGTTTTTCAAAGTGATAGATTTATTTTTATTTTTATTTGAAAACAAAGCCTTATTATTTAAATGCATATTAGTATTACTATTATCAATTATTAACTTAGAGGTTGCTGATATATGAGCTATATACTATTTATCTTGCTTACCTCCACTTCTTGTGGAGACTGCAAATGTTATTTTGAGCAATGATGTCATTTTCCTTTTTGTTTTTTACTTTAATTATCAGTATTTTTGCCTTTCTAGTAAATTCTTTATGGATTTAACAATAATCTCTCTGAGTTGTGTAAAAAGCTAAGTTTGTGCCGAGTTTTTTTTCCAATATGGAAGATGAATGTTTGGAAATGGAGATACTCTTTGAGTAGTCAGGCACTTTTAATAATCACAATAATTCAGGTGCAATAAGGGCCTTTTACGCTTATTGGCAGTGAACTTTGATTTTAAAATATTCAGTAAATATACTTCATCAGAGTTATTAAGCATCATTTATAACAATAAAACAGCATCTCTGCAATTCTTTTTTTTAATAAAATGAATCTCACTTTAAATTATAATTCTAAAAATATCTTGGACTTAATATAGGTTATGCCTTAATATAGGTTATTAATTAATCAAATTAATGCATCTAGCTAAATTTTATAATCATCCTGAGAAAGTCACTTGATGCTCAAGAGGAGAAATATACTTATCTATTGAAAATGTTTTCAAGCAATTCTTAATCAGAAGCTATAGAAAGTTTTATTACCTTGGAGTACCTGAATAAAAGTAGTTTTGTGGGTTTAAATAGAAATGTATTTGAAATGCTTTGCTTGAGAATTTCTTCTTTTGATTCATTCAAGTTTGATATGAATCTGTATCTGAAACTGAGATGGAAATCTTTCAGTCCCAGTCTAATGCATTTCAGAATATATAATTGTAGCCATTTGGAATACTAATAAGATTTGAATAAGTGTGCCTTCATTAAGAGGAGACAATGTCTTTTAAGACTGTGAAAAAATTGTTATATTTCTATCTCCTGTATAGAAAGTGTTGCATGAATGGATATTTTCTCTTTCCAAAGAAAATTGGAAACTGGGAAATTATTCTTGGGATGAACAAAATAATTATAAATCAGGAACTGGATTTTTATTTCATGTGATTTTTATTGGTTGAAAATCACATGTTAATTTTTCTTTCATCTTTTTTCCTGTGATTCTAGTATCTTCAATCTCTTACAAGCAAGAAAAAAGTTTCTGACTCTTAGATGTTATTTATTTTCTAGCTGTTCTATTGGTACTAGATAAATTGATTGTACAACAGACCCTTCTATATATTTTCTTTGTTGCATATAATTGTGTTAACTGTATCTACATTAAAAAAATAGATACATGAATTTTTATTCATTCTTAAACATACCCAAGTTTTTCTAAATAGGCACATTTTTTTCATCCATCACAAACATTTCTGAGGGATCACAAAATCAGGGAAAACATCAGCATCATTTGATGAAACATATCTATATTACATATCTAGTACCTGTCTGTGTTTTGTGAATTGAATGGCGTCCCTAAACGTCTTTACTTTGCTAGAAAAACCAAGACTAGATGCCTATTTCAATGTTTTGTTTTGTCTTTCCATTGCTTTGTAAGTTCTTTGCCACAATTCCAAAACCTTTACCTGTTTGAGAAAAGCAGTAAAGATACTCTTTTCTGTTTTTTTCTTGCATTGTAAGTATGGAACTAATCTCTAAATATATTCACAGTTACTTTGGAGTTCATGAAATTCCAAGGAAAAACTATTTAAAATCTCACCAATAAAAATTTCTCACATTTTCATTAATTCTCATGTTTAATTTTTTAAAAACTTGTTAAGATGTGAAAGCTGTTGGCCACAGTCTGTCCTACTCTTCTTTGTTCTGTCATGTTTTATGAATATTTAATTTTTAGTCTTTTTTTTCTTTCCTCTCCCAATTTTATTTTTTAAATTCTTTTAATATTTATTTATTTTTGAAAGAGATTGAGGCAGAGTGTGAGTGGGGAAAGGCAAAGAGAAAGGGAGACACAGAGTCCAACACAGGCTCCAGGCTCTGAGCTGTCAGCACAGAACGCGATGCAGGACTTGAACCCATGAACTGGGAGATCATGACCTGAGCCAAAGTCAGACACTTAACCTCCTGAACCACCCAGGCGCCCCTCCAAGTTTTATTTTTGATAGTAGAGTGAATATTGCCATTTGTTTCCTTAAGCCCTTCCTTTTCTTCTTTTGAACTACGGCCACATTGTCTCACTATGAACCTGACATTCCATTTTATCTTGTTGTTAACAGAAGCATATTTTGATGGAAAATAAATGGGTGCACATGAGGATGAGTTTCCGTTTCTGATAAAATGTTTCTATAAATTATTTTTGCTTTTATATTTTATAATCCCAAGTAGAATTTTGCACCCAAAATGTTTTCTGTTTTTTTTTTTTTTTTTTTTTTTTTTTGTCACAAGAGAGTCAGACAAAAATATATTGGGCCTATTATGTTGATTGGTTGATTGTCTTTTTCCAAGATGAGATTTGGGTGAATCATGGCATGGATAGCTCTGTATAGTGAAGGATACAAATCATAATTCTCTTCAAGATCATATAACATTAGCAAACAGCTGTGAGTACTTACTATTGATAAAGTTACCTTTTTTAGAGAGAAAATGATAGATTATAGATAGATGATAGATAAATGGATAATAGAAAGATGACAAATGATATGGATATAGATATCATCCACCATAGAGAAGATGAATAAATACAAAAAGCAATACAGACCAAAGGCAAACTGTATTAATAATATAAACAAAGAGAGAAATATTTTGTAAATTATCATCCTGTGTATGCTGTAGCTTTATGGCAAACAAACACACAAATAATTCTCATGCTGCTTTGGAGTTTATGCTTAAGCAGTGTGATAGCATGAGATATAGAAATCAAAACACTAGAAAATAGTACCATGCTTTTACATTGACCATATAATTTTATTAAGCAACTTATTTGGAGATAATTGGCTCATTTTTTTGTTGAGGGAATGCATGTAGGACAAAAAAATAGCAGTAGGAGCAGATGATCTGCAAGTAACTGAATAACTTAATATTAAAGTCAGTATTAAGAAAAAAATGAAATTTATTCTGGATGACTTGAAATATAGAAAATGGCATTGTATATGTAGTGCCTAGCATTCTAATCTGATTAATCTGACTTACTTAATATCAACAATGGAAATTACCAAATATCAGATGTATCAAGAAATTAAAAAAAGAAAAATTTTGATTGAGGCCAAAACTTCATTAAAATAACTTAGAGATTATTGAAAAAAAGTAATTATGTAGCATTACTACATTAAAAAAAATATTTTTTACATTTATTTATTTTTAAGAGGGAGACAGAGACAGAGCGCAAGTGGGGGAGGAGCAGAGATAGAAGGAGACACAGAATCCGAAGCAGGCTTCAGGCTCTGAGCTGTCAGCACAGAGCCCAACACGGGGCTTGAACCCACAAACCATGAGATCATGACCTGAGCCGAAGTCAGACGCTTAACCGACTAAGCCAACCAGGCGCCCAGCATTACTACATTTTAATGAGTGATGCACTTTAAATCATGTAATGACATTGTATTTAAAGATAGTATTCAAAAGGAAATGAAAATCAATAGTCTAGTGATAATTTTTTAAGTGTTGTAATTTAGGAAACATTCTAATCACTTTTATTTATAGAGTACCAATTTTATAAATATTAAAATTGTTTCTATGGATAGGAAGAATTTAAACCAAAGAGAAATAAACTAAGAGTATATTTCTTATTTTTATCTGATGAATCTTTGAATTCTCCTAATATTTACCACTTACTAAAAAAATGTGTTATAAAGTATTTAAAGTATTTTGTATTTTTTTAATGTTTATTTTTGAGAGAGAGAGAGACAACAGGAGCAGGGGAGGAGCAGAGAGGGAGGGAGACACAGAATCCGAAGCAGACTCCAGGCTCTGAGCTGTCAGCACACAGCCCAACACGGGGCTTGAACTCACGAGCTGTGAGATCATGACCTGAGTCGAAGTCAGACACTTAACTGACTGAGACACCTAGGTATCCCAGTATTTTTTATTTTTAATGTTAAGGCCTGTCTTTAATTATGAAAGTGTCATATGAATCTTTCTTTTATCTTTCCTCCATTACATAATAAAAATATACTTCTTTAATAATAACATGGTGTGTGAGTTCCTCTACTTGGTAATATCTACTCATTCCCATTTTTTTTTTCTTGACAAGGCATAGAAACAAATATAATCTTACTCAAGGTCATTGCTAGGAAAAAGATGGACAATGTAATAATATTTTTATTTTATTGAATTATAAAATATGTTATATGTGTATATATAAATAATTAAAATAATACTATACTTATAAAAAATATTGTGTTCATGGTGCCTATGTAGCTCAGTTGGTTGGGTGACAAACTCTTGATTTCACCCCAATCATGATCCCAGGGTGGTGGATGAAACCCCCAGTTGGCTTCCACACTGAGTGTTGGGCCTGCTTAAGCTTCTCTCCCCCCCCCCATTATGCTGTTTCTCACTCTCTCTGAAAACAAACAAAAAACTATTTTCATAGAAGCATGTGATTCTTGATTAAAAAGATGAAATTTTGGGGTGCCTGGGTGTCAGTTAAACAGCCAACTTTGGCTCAGGTCATGACCTCACAGTCCGTGGGTTTGAGCCCTGCCTTGGGCTCTGTGCTGACAGCTCAGAACCTGGAGCCTGCTTCAGATTCTCTGTCTCCCTCTCTCTCTGCCTCTCCCCCATTTGGGCTCTTTTTCTCAAAAATTAAATAAAACATTTAAGAAAAATTTTAAAAAGAAAAATTTGTATAGAGAAAACTCTACTATTAATGGTAGGACAAGTAATAGATCTTCTAAAAAAAATTGGACAGAAATAAAGACCAAACTTGACACTTGCAATAAAAAATAAAATGGCAATGATAAAAATTAGCAAAAAAAAAATTTTCATAGCAGTCTAGGTGAAAATTAATGAAAAATTTTGGTCGACCCCAGGTCAAATGAAACAATAATGTTATGAGTCCGCCAAAAAGTAATTTGATTTATTGAAGTCACTGAGAAGACTATATTGCAACAAAAACCAATAAAGGAGTTAAATAACTTTAATGTAAAAAAAGGTGCATTAATACTATTTTCATGTATTTAATGACAGCCACATGCAAAAAGAAATGATGATGTTTTATATGATGATGGTCATGTTTTGAATCAAAGACTGTAAGTTATACAGAAACAAATGTGGCTTATGCATGGTTCCTTTATTTATGGTGAGATTTGAAAAGCAGCAGGATGATGCTCATCTTTACCCAAAATATCTTCAATTATCCATTAAAGTGCCTGATACTTTGCTACTAATTATGCAGTGCCACATGTAGACTCCAGCTTTTTAAATCATCTGAACAGGAGTCATTACCACTTTAAGCTGTAAATAACCTGCAACTAGAACACGGATTTATTTATTGTCCTCTCTTTTTCTAGAAACAGATTGTAAGTGTGTAGAGATGGGATAGGAAGGAAGAATTAATTGTATTGCTCTACTAGAAGAAGGAGACCTAGGTTAGGAATATCAGTAAGAGTTGATGCACTAACTAGAGTAACATTAAAACATTGGAGCCAAGGAAGATACCTTTTCACAGAAAGGGAGAAAGGATTAAATAGATACAAATAGATACAATAGATAAATTTTGCTTACTTTACCTTTTTGTTTCAAGTTGAGTTTGGTTACATTCTCAAGTTGTAAATATTTGCTTTATTAATGGTGTTTGAATAAATGAAATAGGGACAGATACCTGGAAGACACGTTAGTTGACTTTATAGTACTTAGTACCATGCAGAATTAAGGTTTAAAACTGTGAATATGGTGTTAAAAGGTGGTCCAGTTTCATACTTTTATGTAGCTGCCCAGTTTTCTCAGCAGTATTCAAGAGATGATCTTTCCCCATTGTATATTCTTGCCTCCTTTGTCATATATTAATTGACCATATAATCATGGGTTTATTTCTGGGTTTTCTATTATGTTCCATTAATCTATCTATTTTTTGTGCCCTTTGCCTTAATGTTTTGATTACTACAGCTTTGTAGTACATCTTGAAATCTGGAACTGTGATACCTCCAGCTCTGTGCTTTCTCAAGATTGCTTTGGCTATTTGGGGTCTTTTATGTTCCATACAAATTTTAGTATTACTTGTCCTAGTTTTGTGAAAAATGATGTTGGGATTTTGATAGGGATTGAATTGAATCTGTAGATTGCTTTGTGTAATCTGAACATTTTAATAATATTAATTTTTACAATCCGTGAGCATAGAATATATTTCCATTTGTTTCTGTCATCCTTGATTTATTTCATCAAAGTTTTATAGTTTTCAGATTTTACAGATTTTGCCTGTCAGTAGATTATCAATAACTGATATTGCTATCAATACATAGATATCTCCATGTTAATCATAATTAGTCACTAAACTCCCAGAGTATTTGATCTCTCACCAGCTAGTTTTCTAGTGCCCTAAAGAAGATATCAATATTCGTTTTTAAAATAGCTTTAAATATGTTCCTGATATTGATTTTTGAAATAGTTTCACAGATGCATACATATACCAAAATTTAGCAGTGAGTACATTTTATACTGCGTCATTAATACTTCAGGGAAGAAATTTAGAAAAGTCTGTTTAATTGCAGACCTAAATAAATAAATAAATAAATAAATAAATAAAATATATTTATTATACAGACTTACATTTTTAATTTTTAAGCAAAGGCTTGGATTATCCAGATATATGTAAACATGTGAAGAAAATAACTAAGACATCCAGTTACATGTTTTACCTCATATTTTACCAAGGAATATGAATGTAATGATCATGTTTTCCTAATTAATTTTATAATGGGAATTAGACTAAATAACTTTTTTTATATTTACATATCATCACTCTTCTGGGATTCTGGTTGTTTTCTTAATTCTCTGAAATGGCTATATTTAATATTAACTAAGTAATTTGAGGTTTGCATCAAAACTATCTACATTTCTGGAGCACCTGGGTAGCTCAGTCGGTTGAGCATCCAGCTTCGACTCAGGTCATGATCTCATGGTTTGTGAGTTCAAGCCCCACATTGGGCTCTGACAGCTCAGAGCCTGGAGCCTGCTTCAGATTCTGAGTCTCCCTCTCTCTGTGCCCCTCCCCCTCTCACACTCTGTCTCTCTCTCTTAAAAATAAATAAACACTAAAAAAATTTTAAAAAAAGCTATCTACCTTTCTGCTGCCATTATCATTAGTAAAGCATAGTTGAATGAATGAGAAGCGTGATTGTTTTTTTTCCAAATATGATGCTTTGCCCATACATATAAAGTGTGTAGTTTTCTTTATTAGTTTTATGTGGGAATACTAAGGTGAATTATATATTTTTTTAATGTAGGATGCGTTTGTACAAACTGAAGTTAGCTTTTCAGTCATTCTCATTTTGCCATTTTCTTACATACAATGCATGATTACTTTAGAATTATTTTATAAAAAAGTATTGATATTTTGCCCACACTTGAGAGAGTGATTCTCACTAGCATGTCTGATCAACTATAAGTCCATGAGATTTATTACAAAATTACAAAATACAAAATTACTGTATTTTGAAAATAAAATCTCTTTATAGTTTCATTTGCTTTTTTATTCTGTATATTATCTATATAAGAGGAACTGATGAAATCTATTGTATGATATTAAATTTTAAGAATCAGAACACATATTTTGGGCACATTGCCTTTAATATTTTTTTTCAAAAAGCCAAGAATACCCTACAATGAATGGAAACAATAGAATATTAAAAGACACAAGAAAAATTATCTGGATATTTCTTTATTCGTTAGAAATTTGCAACTTAAAAGGGTGACAGCCTTTGCATACCACTACACTAAATAATTTGAGTACGTTTAAGTAAAGCAAAAGGGAAAAGAATTGGAGCATCAACTGTTATTTATACTCAAAATCCTACTGTTTTATGTTGTGACGTTTGGTTTTCGCAAACACTCAAAATATAAATCATTGTTTGTAACCTAATAGTCTTATAATATGGTGGTCATGAATACTGTTTTCTCTACTTGAAGGGCAGAAATCCTACTGCTCTCATAGGCTGATTACAGGATTATTATGGGGTTTCTGGTTCACTTGTGGTAGATTTGGGTGAAATGGAATGTAAATGGTGTTCCCTGAAATCTCGTCAATATAAATATAGAAATACAAGATACATGAGGTAACGAGCTGCACCACACTCAGTTTAAGTGGTGGACATCCTGGGATTGTCCTAACTGAAATGTTGGCTTATAGAAGCAAAAGTATAACCACCAAGGTATAACTAGCACACAGTTCTGTGGCCTAAGTGTAGGTACTTGTTCTTGAGAATAATGAGTGATCAGGGCCAGATGGAGCATCCTGTTCATCACAGATCCCTGGGACTGGGATTAGCTATGCACTGACATAGCATACATGTGGTGAATCCATATATGGATTTCTCAAACTTTAAAGAATCACTGTGATACCTTTAAAAAGCTTCAGTTTTCGGGCCCCATACGCAAAGATTATAACTGAGTGCCTTTCGAGAGGAGCTCAAAATCAGCATTTCTAGCAAGCTGGTATCTACAGACCCACCACAATGTAAGAAACACTGATTATTGGGAAGCTTCAAAGTATTAGGAGGGGCGCCTAGGGGCTCAGTCTGTTAAGCATCTGACTTCAGCTTAGGTCAGGATCTCACAATTCGTGAGTTCACGTCCCACCTTGGGCTCTGTGATGACAGCTCAAAGCTTGGATCCTGCTTCAGATTCTGTGTCTCCCTCTTTCTTTCTGCCCCCCCTCCCCTTCTTGTGTGCTCTCTCTCTCTCCCTCTCAAAAATAAATAAACATTTAAAAAAATTTTTTAAGTATTAAGATATATTGGGAACTACCAAAAAATATGATCATTGCAACTAAGTGTTTTTCAGCCTCTTTGTGGGACTAGATATGTACACAAGTCAATATTACTGACAGTGTCTTGTTAATGTCATATTACAGGGTGTGAGTTCTATGTGAGATCCCATAATTTAGCAATTAGTAAGCCTGGGATTTCCAGGAGTATCAGGAAAGGGTGAAGAAAAATTCCAAATAGAATAAACTACATACAGAGAATAAAAAAGATAAGAGTGGGCATGACATGTATAAGGGGTCAAGTCTTGAATATATGCTTGAATAAATTCATTATAGTAAATTGAACAAATGCTTATATTGAGAGAAGCTTGAAGAAGAGTGTTCCTGTTGACAGCGAATCCAGCCATCTATGTAATCCAGAGGTTGGCAGACTTTCTCTATAAATATTTTAGGTATTGTGAGCCATTTATGGTCTCTGTTTCATAGTCTTATGATCTATGTATAGATGTATTTCTTTATAATTCTTTAAAAATATAAAACTATTGTTAGCTCAAGACTGTATAAAATAACAGGCCAAGGGTAAAACCATAGTTTGTTGATATCATTTATACCGCCTCTGACTTCCTACACAAAGGGGTGAACTGAAAGAATAAAACATTTAAAAAATGTAAATGAATAATGAAGAATTAGCAAAAAAATGATATACCAGAGCTAAGTCAATGTGTTTAATAAAGGAAAAGTAAGAAACAAAAGTGTCAAAGTATATTAAAATCAACTAATAGCATTAAGATACTTGAGCTTAAGAATTTGGTTCCAGTCTCTCAGAAGCCCAAAAGGAAATGGTCAGTTACACAGGTCTTATTATTATTAGGGTAATGAAACAGGCTAGCCCCCCTTCTTAGCATTCCCTTTTAAAAGCAGTATCTCACAGAGGACTTTATTGCCCTCAGTATCTGTATTTGTAAACCAAATATAATTATGGCTGTTTTGAAATAATCTTTTGATAAAAACTGATAATGTAACTCTGAATGCCCAAGAAGGAAATTCTGGAGGGCATTAGGGATTGCAACAAAAATACATAGTCTTTTAAGGTCCCAGACTGATTCAAGAAGGAAACATGAAATACCTTGAAATTGGATGTTCTTCAAATAATTATACACATGTATTACCCACTTCAATTTGCAAGGAATCTTAAATCATTTGTTTTTTGTCCAATTACATAAGAATCACTTACTCCTTTTAGAAAACTTGGGAAATAACAAAAATCATCCTTAATCTGCCTACTCTAAATAATATCCCTGTTAATATTTTGGTGGATTTCCCTTATTATCCTTTACAAACCTGTATGGATGTATTTTATGGTCATAACTTAAATTATGCAAATATCCCAATATTTTTTTTAATATTTAGGTTTTTTCCATTTTCACCCTTTTAAGTGTTGTAATGAATGCAGTGAAAAGATTTCCAAAAATGAAATTGCTATACTAAAGTGTATAGCACTTTTTTAATGCTTTTAAATGTTATTTTCTGGTTGTTTTTTTTTTTTCAAAATGTTTTTCATACCACCAGCAGTTACATGAGGGTGCCTGTCTACAGAACTGTGCCTCTTTAGTCCACCTGTCAGTCTATGGAGTCACATTGTCGTAAACTCTTGATAACTGTAGAAAAAAATGAGATCAGTTTGCATTTCTATTATTATTAGTGTCAAATAAGCATATATTTTCTTCTTTTTTTTAGTTATGTATATTCTCTTTTGTTTATACTTTGCAAGCATAGTATTTTTATCACTTTTTGTTAGAATCTTCCATGCTAAGGCGTTTTATCCTTTGTCGTTTTTTAATACTTCTCTAATGGATGACTTGTTTTTTAATTTATTTTGTTTTGACTTATAAGAAGGCACAATATTAACACAGTAAAGTTACTTTCCTTATCCTTTCATATAATAAAGTTAAAACAGTGAAAGCCTTTCCCAGCAAGAAATCAGACTTACACTGTCTTGCTCCCTCCACAACTCATTTTATGGTTTGAATATTTACCATTATCTTTTTGATCCATCTGAGTGTGGTTTTTTTTTGTATGTATTCTATGAAGAACTAAATATTTTGTTTAAAGTGGTTGAACAATTTTCTATATAGTCAAAAAGTTGCCCCTTCCCATTGATTTTTGATGTCTTAAATAATTGTGCATTACATTTTAAGTACGTTTAAATCCTAATATATAGTACTAGGATTAAATAGATAATTTGACCTGCCTTCATGGGTATGCTCCTCAACGTACATTCATTTGCTTTGTAATTAGTGGATCATCCTTCCAGAGTCTAGCTGAATGATGGTCTTGATTTTTAAATCTTGCATATTTTCATTTCCATATCCTTTTTAGGTGTTGGAGTGGGTAATTTGAAGAAGCAATGTCAGAAACAACTATTCAGATAAAAACCTTTGTAACAAACCAACCATTCTGTCCTTCAAAAGCAGGCTCCTCCTGGTTTTTGACGATGACTCTACATCATTACAGAGAAATGCTCTTATCTTCTTTTTTTTTTGTACTATATTTGTTTATTTGTTGTTTGTTTTTAATTTACATCCAAGTTAGTTAGCATATAGTGCAACAATGATTTCAAGAGTAGATTCCTTAATGCCCCTTACCCATTTAGCCCATCACCCCTCTCACAACCCCTCCAGCAACCCTCTGTTCTTCATGTTTAAGAGTCTCTTATGTTTTGTCCCCCTCCCTGTTTTTATATTATTTTTGCTTCCCTTCCCTTATGTTCATCTGTTTTGTATCTTAAAGTCTTTATATGAGTGAAGTCATATGATATTTGTCTTTCTCTAATTTCGTTTAGCATAATACCCTCTAGTTCCATCCACATAGTTGCAAATGGCAAAATGTCATTCTTTTTGATTGTTGAGTAATACTCCATTGCATATGTACACCACATCTTCTGTATCCATTCATCCATTGATGAACACTTGGGCTCTTTCCATACTTTGGCTATTACTGATAGTGTTACTATAAACATTGGGGTGCATGTGCCCCCTCGAAACAGCATACCTGTATCCCTTGGCTTACTTTCATGATGGCAATGGAATGGGAACATAAAAATCAACAAAAAGTGGTGTCAAGTCATTAAAATGAATTTGTTTATTTTCAGGCAGCTGAGAGTCATGTTTTTTCTTGCGTAAAACTATTATCTGTTCTGTGATGATCATTCTTGCTGAACTTGTCTTTTGCAGTGTTATTAAAATTCAGGTTACATTCAGGCAGCTAATAATAGCTGTAAAGTTATTCTATGTAAAGTTCAAATTAGTGCAGAAAGGGTTTGGGGGCACAGATTCAGAGACCCAGCAGCAGTCACTGAAATGTGTAAACAAAATGTTATTATTTTGGGCTTATTTATAATTTTTACCATATGCAATATCGAATGCAATACATCCAATTATTATTCATTAAATAAGGCACTAAGAACCCAGTAATTTAAGTAATTTATATACATAGTGATGGTTCTGTCATTTTCAGGAAGCTAACTTCTTTATTTGACATAGATTATAATGTGATTTTACCTGGATAATGTCATAGCAAAATTATGGTTAACAAGATGAGGATTAGATCCCTTGAGCCTTTGAATAGTGGTAAAAATAATCTTAATTGTTATTTGAATTTAAGCTTTCTAATGAAACAAGCTATATGAAGAGACATTTTTAAACCTTACTTTGAAAATTCTCTTGAGGATATCAAACCTAAAGCATTTATCCTAAGCATGGAAAACCCAGGAGAAATAAGCTTCACGGTTGACCTCTGGTTTCTGTGTTCCACAATTTTTCTTCCCAGAGACGTGATCTTAGTGCCTGCATTTATTCTGATTACTGGTTTATAGTCCCATGCAAGGAGCTGTATTTAAGTTTGATTATCGTTTTTAGAAGTCCAGTAAAGTTAAAATTACATAAATTCCTGGCAGTCTCTTCAGGATCCCATTTTGCCTATTCCCTCATGAAAGTATTCAAAGCTCATTTGGGCTTTAGGTATCATTGTCAAATCAGGAACTAGAAAGATAAAGTCCATACTTGTCTACATTTGGAACATGTGAAAACTTGTCTCAACTTACTGAAAAACAAATCCATTTGCAACAGTTGGAGGACAGGTGCTAACTTCTATGTGTAAGGTTTAGGAAAATTGTTCATTTAATTTTTCTTAACTCCCTAATCCCATCAATCCAACTGTGTTTTGAATACTCTGAAGAACCACTTTATCAAATGAGTGGGAAGTGATTAATTCAGAACATGTACAAGATACTGATTCTATAGAGGGCTAACTAAAATGTAGTCTATAACACTGTTAGCTATAGGAGAGGAAAAAAGCCACATCATCCCTAGGAATACTTGAGTCACCTGTGTTGTTTTATTTTTTTAATTTTTTTTTCTTAATGTTTTTATTTATTTTTGAGACAGAGAGAGACAGAGCATGAGCAGGGCAGGGGCAGAGAGAGAGGGAGACACAGCATCAGAAGCAGGCTCCGAGCCATCAGCACAGAGCCCGATGTGGGGCTCGAACTCACAGACTGTGAAATCATGATCTGAGCTGAAGTCGGACATTCAACCGACTGAGCCACCCAGGCGCCCCTGTGTTATTGTTTTATATATCCAGAACAGCACCACCATTATCTTTCATACATTCACGTGCACACACACACACACACACACACACACACACACTGAAGATTGGGGCTTATGACCCCAACTGAACCAACTGTGGCATCTCTCATACCAACCTCATAGATCCCACGGTTCAGTAATAAACATGTCACCCAAGGTGTATCAACCAGAATCATTTCCCAGAGGCTTTATAAGGGAAACCTGTGAGCAAGGAATAGTCTTCCTTTTGATCCTAGGCTTTAAGAATAAAAGGCCAGACAGAAAACATGAATAGACACTTCTCTAAAGAAGACATCCAGATGGCCAACAGGCACATGAAAAGATGCTCAACATCGCTCCTCATCAGGGAAATACAAATCAAAACCACACACAGATATCACCTCACGCCAGTCAGAGTCACCAAAATGAACAAATCAGGAGACTATAGATGCTGGAGAGGATGTGGAGGAACGGGAACCCTCTTGCACTGTTGGTGGGAATGCGAATTGGTGCAGCCACTCTGGAAAACAGTGTGGAGGTTCCTCAAAAAATTAAAAATCGACCTATGACCCAGCAATAGAACTGCTATGAATTTACCCAAGGGATACAGGAGTACTGATGCATAGGGGCACTTGTACCCCAATGTTTATAGCAGCACTCTCAACAATAGCCAAATTATGGAAAGAGCCTAAATGTCCATCAACTGATGAATGGATAAAGAAATTGTGGTTTATATACACAATGGAGTACTATGTGGCAATGAGAAAGAATGAAATATGGCTCTTTGTAGCAACATGGATGGAACTGGAGAGTGTGATGCTAAGTGAAATAAGCCATACAGAGAAAGACAGATACCATATGTTTTCACTCTTATGTGGATCCTGAGAAACTTAACAGAAACCCATGGGGGAGGGGAATGAAAAAAAAAAGGTTAGAGTGGAAGAGAGCCAAAGCATAAGAGACTCTTAAAAACTGAGAACAAACTGAGGGTTGATGGGGGGTGGGAGGGAGAGGAGGGTGGGTGATGGGTATTGAGGAGGGCACCTTTTGGGATGACCACTGGGTGTTGTATGGAAACCAATTTGACAATAAACTTCATATATTGAAAAAAAAAAAAAAGAATAAAAGGCCAGAGATGACTGCAGTCCTGCTCTTGGAGATAACCAGACTGATAGAGTAAAGCTAGCACTCAAAGAGAAGGTGAGAGGCACAGAGAAATTGCAAATGGTGTTTGAATTCCTAAACGATCTAGTACATTTGGCAGGAAGTTTGTAATTTATGGATAAAAGGAGTCTTCCTTTCTAAATCTATTTCAGGAATAACCCTGGAAATCCTACCATCATTCCTGATGTTTAAATCATATTTATTCCTTCATTAAATTATAGTAACAATAATAATAGGAAAGTTTATTAATTTCTAGCTAGGTATTCTTAACTGTTCTAATCCTCATATCATACAGAGATAGATGCTTTCTCTCTTTATATATAAATTTCACATCTATGAGGTAGAGCTTAAACAACAGAATTTATTTTCTCACAGTTTTGGAAGTTGGGAAGTCCAAGATCAATGTGCCAGCAGAATTGGTGTCTGATGAGAGCTCTCCTCTTGGGGTGCAGACAGACGCCTTCTCACTGTGTACACACATGACCTCTTTGTGAGGAGCAAGAGATTGAGAAAAAGAGAAAGAGTGTTCTGGTGTCTTCTCTTATAAGGACAGCAATCCTAACAGATCAGAGCCCCACCATTATGACCTCATCTAACCTTTATCACCTCCTCACAGGCCCTATCTCCCAAAATGGTCACATTGGGCTTCCCCATATGAATTGGGGTAGGGATACAAAACATTCAGTTCATAAAAACAAAAAACAAACAAAAACTATAGGGTGAGATAAATTCAACTACAGAGTAGCGTGAATCCAAGACTTTACTGGACTACATAATTCACTGAAATAAGGCAAATGATTTTGGTGAGACAAAAATAGATTTTAATGAAATACAGATTTCATAAGTTTCCTTCACCTTTTGCATGTTACATTTTACCTAACTCAGACTGGGGGAATTACAGAAGTTATAATTTTGTAAATGAATACATAGAATAAAGAAGGGCCAACAACTTATTAAATTATAGCCAGATATCTAAACTGGCAGCTGGTACCTTGGTGAGAAAAATATAAAAGTACCAAGCCAAAGCACATCCATCTTGTCAGAGAGCTGAATTAAAAAAAGAAGAAAGAAGGGCTTGTTGCATGATCTTCAGAGCCCATGTTCTGTTAGATTGATGGAGAACTGAGTGAATGGTTGTCCCTTTCCTGTGCTATTTTCAACTCATGAGGTGAAATACAAGTTTTATGACTGAACATCATAAAATTATGATAATGATGGAATCTATTTCCTGAAACCATATTTCTACAGATATATAATTTTGAAATCAAGAAGAAAAATTAGCATGTCAGTATCTTTTAATTCAGGGTTATATCTAGACACAATGCAGGATAATTTTAGTCAATGCTATGAAGACTCTAGAATTTCCATGTCTAGAATAAAATTATGGTCAGCCCAATGCAGTGGTCCCTGTTTTGTTGAACCTTATAATCAATTGGGAGCTGTTAAAAAATACCCAGTGCCAGCATACCGCCCCAAATCAATTAAATCAGAGTCTCTGGAGGATGAGACCTGACTTTTTAAAAAGCTTATCTGGATAATTCTACTGTGCAGAAAAATGCCAGCCTAAAGTTGAGAATCCATGACCTAATTTAGCAGCCAGTTAAAGTTTTTCATCTGAAATTAAAAGACCTAACGTGTATTGACTAAACTATTCTTGTTAGCCAATATTTGGGTGCAGAAATTTCACGTAAAGATGGCAAAGCTCACTGAAGAACCATCAAGACAAATATCAAGTCAAATAAAGTCAAATACTATTGAGTGGCAACTGAAGATCTAAACCTACAATTGAGAAAGGGTTTAGGGAAGTGTAATTTTCTGGCATTTAATGAAGATTATGGACATTCAATGTTGGTTTTTATTTCTAAGGTCTACCCAGGCAATAAGTCTCACTAAGTAGTGTCCCTTGAAAAACTACTTGGGGTATGCAGTCACGAGCAACAATAAAGTAGGAAATTCACTGCAGCTTAGAATCCAAATTTCAATCAAGTATCCCTTCAGGGACTCAAGTATGTATAAAATAAAGTCTTGTTCTCTCTTGGGCAGATTGGCATTGAAAAAGAGGATCATATCCTGGGCCGCATCTCAGCATTCTGTCAAATAGGGAGGAATATTTGTTGTTGCCATTTGAAGTGAAAGCCTCCTTTTCCTGTTTCCCAGGCATTCTGAGATTTACATATGATTTCTATAATCCTTTAGGAATGATGCCTTTACCATAATCAGCTTCTGTTTCACCTTTAAGAAGGTAGGCACAGCAGGATGATGAAGCGTTCAGATTTTTTTCCAAGTAAGCAAGTGAAACTATTAAAGCCCTCTAAGCAAGTAAGTTTCTGCAAGAGCAGTATTTAAGGAACTTGACTCTCTAGCAAAAGGTAGTTGAAGAAGAAAAAAGATCAGCTAGAAAACTATGGTAAAAACCATTCCAAGGTTGTAAGGACTTAAACTATCTATCTACACATGTGTGCACACATGCTCACATACACACACACACACACGCATGCACGCACGCACGCACACGTGCTGGGAGCTGCAGGATTTTTTTAAATAAAAATGTAACAGGATGGTGAATTGAAAAGTTTTTCATGGCATCAAGATACAATATAGATAGCATTCCAAAATGGATACAATGTCAAAACAAAAATTTGCCAAAGGAGGGGACAATAACTTAAATTCATAAATGCCCTACTCACATAGAGGATATAAGCATGTTGGAAGTTAAGGATTTTGAAGATTTCTTTAGAGAGAGAGAGCTGTTAGGTTGCTATGAGTCCTTCAACTGCAACACCCCACCCACCCAACTTCCACCACAGAGAGTTGGAGAAGATTTCAGGCTCCACGCCAGTCAAGAGAGAGGGCTAAGGAAGTCTAACTGGAAAATGTGATATGCATTTCTTGTAGGTTGAAGGACAGAGGCCCAGTGGCTGATTCATGCCCCTTCAACATGAATAACTGATTTGTTACTACTTTGCTAGCTGATTGAATGAGAGGCTGATGCTACATTATGTAATTTGAACTCCCAGTGTTCATAGGACAAATTATACTGGTGTCCTGTGGATTAGATATAAGCCATACAGAAGATAGAATTATCTCTTGTCTGGGTCATCTTAGATCCCATTCTAAAGGCCACATATAGTAACAAACAGATGTCATTAGAGAGAATTCTCCAGAGTATCTGGAGGTGCCACAGGAAGAATCTAGCAGCCAGTGAGAATGGATACAAAGTCTGTGTGATAGGAACATCCATTAAAATGCATGTGTTGGGAAGAGAAAGGGTAAGTGTTGCTGTTTCCAAAGAATCCATGAAAGTTGTACAATCAGGACTAGGAACAGTAAAAGAAAATAACTTTCTTGTTCTATTTTTCCTCTTCTGCCCTCCTCTGCTTCAACTGTGAAGGAGCCAGAAATTCCAGTTAGAAAACTAAGGGAGCAGAGATCATAAAATAGATGATCAAGGAATGAGGAGAAAAAAGTCAACGAAATGTTCTGAGCTATAGATTTCCTGCCTCCAAGTTGGAGGAGAGGAGAAGACTCAATATCTAATCAGTATCCGAGTTAAATTTTTAGTAAGGCTATCGATTTTTAAATTACTGAATTAAGAATGTGAACATAAGTCACTTTATTGCTTAAGAATAAGCAGAGAAACTATGAGTCCTGTCTGAATTTTATCTGAAAATAAGAGAAAATTAACTCTGCAGAATAAATTTAAAAGGATTGTGAGACACAAAAATACAGTTTTTAATTGTGCTTTATGAGTATTGCCTGTACAATCTAATATTTATAAAACGCAAAGTCAGTAATTTTATAATTTTTATATTCTGACCAAAAAAGGCACAGACTAATAATCACATTTTATGTCTTTGTAGTGGTTTATAATTCCATTTTTATTCATTTAGCTGATGCTACATTTCCTGAAAATAGGACAGAAATAAATACAGAGAAACCTGAAGATCAGGTTAATAAGTGACCTACCCAAGATAATACGCATGTGGGAGTAGGCTTTGAAGTTAGGACCAGATATAAAAACATTGTCTATAAATCTTACCTAGGGCACAGGTAAGGTAAAAAGTAGCCTTTGAAATTTCCCGAAAAGCTCTTTTCATTAATTCATTCAGTAAAAATTATTGATCTTCTTCCATGTACCAGGTATTGTTGGGGATTCATTATGGAAAAAATAAGAGAATTTCATTACTTTCATAGTACTTTCATTCTAATACAGACAAGCAAACAATCAACAACTAGAACAAACAATGATACATCAGGTGGCGAATTTTGTGAAAATGTAAGTAAAGTAGGATATGAAGGAACTAGAAAAAGTGAGAGCTAATATATGTTGTGTAGGCCATTGGGCCTGAGAGGAGAGTATGCTTATAGACAAAAGCCACTGTGGCTGGAACAGAGTGAGCATAGGGCTTTTAAGACCTGGGAAGGAATTTGATTTCACTATGGATACAATAGGTAGCCATTCAAATAGTTTCAACAGAAGAGTAATTTTGCCTGATTTACTTTTTGTTGTTGTTGTTGTTGTTCTTTTTTTTCTCTTTTTTTGTTCCTTTTTTTCTTTTCTTTCTTTTAACGGACATTGTGACTGATATGTAAGGATAGACTCTAGTGGGCAATGGTTGGAGCAGGAAGACCATTTTGGATACTATTGTAATAGTCCAGGCAAGAGGTAGGGAGGCTGTGGAAATGCAGAGGAGTGTTGTTAACTCTTCAGTTTTGGTTCTGCAGGCAGTTCTTGGCCAGCTCCAAGCTTCATTTCCTTAGGTTATATTTGTGCAATTTATAGCGGAAGATCTTTTTGACAAAAAAGCTGCTCTCTATGTCCAGGGATATTCTTTACTCCCAATGTTGTGAAATATGAAATCCCTTACATCATTACCACTTCAAATAATCCTTGACCATCCCTGGTAGCTCACGCTACCTTTTCACCCTGTTAGCAGATTTCACTGAATCTACCTACATATTTTCTCTATTTCATGTGTTGGAAATTGTGATTGTGCATTTATTTATGTGTTTATGTGGTCATTGGTTATTTGGTTATTTCTCTCATTAAACTTTTTATTTAAATTCTAGTTAACTAGCATACAGTGTAATATTAGTTTCAGGTGCACAATTTAGTAATTCAACACTTTCATATAACACCTAGTATTTTCACTTAACTTTAAGCCTTTATGAAAGCAGGGACTATTTCTGTTTTGTTCACCTTTGTATACAGACTTCTTGGTTTACAAGTTGATACAAAGTAGTTATTCAAAAATATATTTTATGTAAGGTAATATTATATTTATTCCTTCACTTTTGAGTCACTTATATTGCATCCTAGGGTATCCCTATTATCTTTTTCTTATCTCTCTCAAGGTCAAAACACTAAGGAAAGTATCTAAATTATTTTAATTTTTAAAAATCCCTGGCCACCTGTGTGGCTGAGTGTGTTAAGCATTAGACTTCGGCTCAGGACATGATCTCATGGTTCATGAGTTTGAGCCCCACATTGGGCTCTGTGCTAACTCCAGGCTCGGACCCTGGATCCTGCTTGGTATTCTGTGCCTCCTTCTCTCTGTGCCTCCCTGCTCATGCTTTCTCTCTCTCTCTCTCTTTCTCTCCCTCTCTCCCTCTCAAAAATGAATAAATGTTAAAATTGTTTTTAAATAAAATAAAAAATAAAAGTCCCTTTACTGTAAGAAAAAAGAGAGCAGCCTGTTCCCCACAATCCCAACTGCATTGATTATATATTTATAGTTATGAAGATAATGGTCCATCCCTCAAACATGTCCACACCCTAATGCTTGGAATCTTGAGTATGTTATATTACATGAGGAATGTGATGAAGGAAAATTATATGGGAAAGAGGAATTTAGGTTGGAATTAAGGTTGCTAATTAGCTAGCCTTGCAATGAAGAGATTATTCTGGATTACCTGTGTTGGCTCAATGTAGCACATGAGCTCAAGAAGGGGAAGAGAGAGGCAGAAGAAAAGGTCATAGAGCTGTGATCTGCATGGATAGGACCTGGCCTTACTGACTTTGAAGATGGAGAAAGTAGATAATAAACTAAGGTTTGCAGATGCTTTTAGAATCTGGAATGGTCTCAGTTTGAAGCCTGCAGGAAAATGGGGACCTGGTTCCTACAACTACAAGGGACTTAACGTTGCCATGAACCCATATTAGCAGGACAGAAATTCTCCCCTGTACTTCCAAGGAATGCAGTGATGCAGACACGTTGATGTTAGCTTGGTGAGACACATACTGGCCTTATGACTTAGAGAACCCTAAAACAAATGCATGTCAACTAAATTTTTTGGTAATTTGTTAGGCCTACAATAGAAAACTAGTGGAATTTCCTGTAGAGCCATTCACTTAACTATCTTGCTTGTTAGTTTTTAAACTTCATATTTCGTGTGTAATTATTTCATAATATAGTGACTGATGTTACTTGCACTTTGAAAACTGTTTCCTCAAAATCTTATCACTAACATTAATATTCTTAAAACCTGGACTGACATCGATAGTGAATACTAAGATCAAAATTTAAATTTAGAGAATGTTCTGGAAAGTTAAATATTAACCATGCCATTTGTTTGCTAACAAGGCACTTTCTAACATCTCCTATTGCTTTCTTGGTGTTTTTGTTGTTGTATTATTGTTATGGCTTTATTTTACAGTTTCAATCATGCAGTTATTACTCAGAACTGTAATATTGGATTTGAGGAAATGAGAAAAATTGAAAGGCAACTTGAATGTATTTATTACTGTAACTTCTCAGAAGGATCACTAGCAGATTTAAGAGAAAAGAAGTAAACAGTCTTGACACTTTTGAATTGGATAAAGTTTCTGTTCCACTGAAGAATTTTAGGAATGGTCACAGAAACTCAACATTCTCATGAGTGGGAGAAATGAGTCCCTTCCTAGCTCTGTCTTCCATGTACAAGAAGGAACTAGGAAACTTTGAAGCTATTCTAAGAATTATATTTCTTTGGTAGGAAGGCTGGCTGTGCAGAAAGGCTGGCCTCTGCTGCAGGGCTAGAATCTTGAGAATAATTTAGCTTTTCAGGAAAAAATATTGTGTATGTGCCACAAAGTCTAGTCTGAGATTTTGTTTTGTTATTTTCTGAAAAAGAAAATAGAAAAGAAAAAAAAATCCATTTCCTGAATCAAGTTCAGATTTTTAAAAATATAACAGCTTTATTGAGTTTTAATTCAAATACTATGAAATTACCCTCTCCAGTGGTTTTAGTGTATTCTCAGAGTTGTTCAACCCTCGTCTTTTTTATCACCTTCCCCCAAAGAAACTCTGTAGCCAGTAGTAGTCACTGGCCATTTCTTACTTCCCCCAAACTCTGGCCACTACTAATCTACTTTCTCTTCTCTGTGGATTTTCCTATTCTGTGCATTTCACATAAATGGAAATATACAATATATGGTCTTTTGTGATTGTCCTCTTTCACTTAGCAATATGCTTTTCAAGCCTCATTTTTGTTGTAGCCTGGATCAGTATTTCATTCCTTTTCATTGGTAAATAATATCCCATTGTCTGGATATACCACATTTATTTACCCATTAATCAGTTGATGGACATTTGAGTTGTTTTCACTTTTTGGCTATTATGAATAATGGTGCTGTGAACTTTTTATACTAGCTTCATGTGACCATATTTTCTTCATTTCTCTTGGATATACACCTAGAGGTAGAATTGATTATTCAAATGGCAACTCTGTGTTCAACATTTTGAGGACGGCCCAACTGTTTTCCAAAGTCACTGTAGCATTTAACTCCTCAGTAGCAATATATGAGGGTTCCAATTTTTTCAAATCCTCAGCAAGACTAGTTATTATCTATTATTATCATTATTATTATTATTACAACCCTAGTGAGTGTGAGGTGATATCTCATTGTATTTTGATTTGCATTTTTCTAGTGATTAATGACAAGTATCTTTCATGTGCTTATTAGCCATTTGCATATACTTGAAGACATATCTGCTCAAACCTTTTGCCCAGTTTTAATTGGGTTGTCTTTTTATTGTTGGCTTGTAAAAGTTTTTTCTACATATTGGACACAAATACCTTATCAGATACCAGATTTGCAAATATTTTCTACCATTCTTGAATTGTCTCTTCACTTTCTTGATGGTTACATTTGCAGCACAAAAGTTTAATTTTGATTAAAATTAAAAGTTAATTTTGATGAAGTCCAACTTCTCTATTATTTTTTTGTCGTTTTTAGCTAGGGTTTTTGGTGTTATATCTAAGAAACCATTATCTAGCCCAAAATCGCTAAGATTTACTCTTAACTTTTCTACTAAGACTTAGAGTTTTAACTCTTACATTTAGGTCTGTGATCCATTTCGAATTAATGTTTGTACATGATGTGAATGAGGGACCCACCTTTATTCTTCTGCATGTGGACATCCAGTTGTTCCAGCATCATTTGTTGAAAAAAAAAGACTGTTCTTTACCCATTGAACGTCCATGGCTCATTTGTGGAAATACAATCAACTATAAATGTGAACCTGCCTTGTTGGACCCTCAACTCTGTTCTTTTATATATCTGGCCTTTATTAATACTACACTATTGTGATTACTGTAAGTTTGTAATCAGAATATGTAAGTCCTTCCAACTTTGTTCTTTTTCAAGATTGTTTTTCATTTTCCAGTGAAAGATCAGTGTGTCAATTTCTGCAAAACAGGCTGCTTGGATTTTTGATAAACATTATTTTGAATCTGTGTATCAAATTGGGGCATGTGGCCATCTTAAAACTATTAAGTCTTCTAATTCATGAATATGTGCTGTCTCTCCATTTATTTAGATCTTTAACTTTTTCAAAAATATTTTGTAGTTTTCAGCATACAAGTATTGCACTTCTCTTGTTAAATTCATTCATCAATAATTATTTTTGAGGGGCATCTGGGTGGCTCAGTCACTTGAGGTTCTGACTTTAGCTCAGGTCATGATCTCACATTTTATGGGTTCAAGTCCCACATCGGGCTCTGTGCTGACAGCTTGGAACCTGGAGCCTGCTTTAGATTCTGTGTCTCACCCTCTCTCTGTCCCTCCCCTGCTCATGCTTTCTCTCTCTCTCTCTTTCTCCAAACTAAATAAACATTAAAAATGTTTTTAAATAATAATTATTATTTTGATATAATTGCAAATGGAATTATTTTATTAATTTTGTTTTGAATTGATTATTGATAATATACAGAAATATAATTGATTTCTTTATATGATCTTGTATCCTGTGGCCTTGCTGAAGTAGATATAGTTTCTTAGATGTACTGCATATACTTGCTGATTTCATTTTATTTATTTAATGTTTATTTATTTTTGAGAGACGGAGTGAGAGAGAGAGCATGTGTGTGCATGAGGGGAAGAGGCAGAGAGAGAGAGAGAGAGAGAGAGAGAGAGAGAGAACCCCAAGCAGACTCCACGCTGTCAGGTCAGAGCCAGACAGACACAGGGCTCAATCCCATGAACTGTGAGATCATGACCTCAGCTGAAATCAAGAGTCTGGTGCTCAACCAACTGAGACAGCCAGGTGCCCCAATGTCCTTGCTGATTTTAAATCAAATATAGGATAGTTAGTAAAACTTTTACTCCTATGCTTTAAAAAAAATAGACCTTATAATAATTTAAATAGAGAAAGTATTTCTATAATACCTCCTGTTTCTATAACCATATGATGCTTGCTTCCTATAAACTCATGATCTATTGGAAACACATAAATGTCTTTAAGGCCCCATACGTAACATATACAAAAGAGTAAATTTTTATTTTGTTTTTAAGATACATCCACTTGTCCTTCTATGCTTAGAAATAAACCTTTTGTTTTATTTGGCTTCAACTTAGAATTGTTATTAAATAAATTGAAAGTATTTAATGTGTCCAATAATTTTACTTTCAAAATAGCAACATGATACCACAATGAAACATAGACACTAGCAAAATTAGCATATTTGCAAATAGAGAATTAACATTGGATGTATTTTATCTTCTCTTTCTTTTTGCTGTATATTTGTAGTTTAATGTTATTTATAATTTAATGTTATAACAGAAATCATAAGACATTTGGCCTTTAAACTTTCAGTTGGCAATTTAGAAAAATAATATCACTTATGCTTAGTTAATATTTCAAGTGCTTATTAGCTATTTGTTATAAAAACCTTAAAATGACTATAGTTAATTTTTAAATATAAAGAGAATTAAAAATATATCTATAATGTAGTTATTCTCTACCATTGTTCTCTAAATTTAGGTACACATTGAATATATTAGCCGGGTGTAAAGTGCTATCCATATTTTCATCAAGTGTATTAAATAAAGTGAAACCACTCTAATTTAACACTATTCTCATCTCTGCCTCCACTCCATTCACACAAGATTTATTCCTACAGTGTCTGCTCATCTTTGTAGTGTTAGTTTCTATAATACTGAGTGTTTAAAAAGTGTTTCTTAAATGAATGAACAAACTAAGAAAGAGAATATCTACTGAATTTTTGAGGAAAAATAGATAACTATGGAACAGATTATTAAGAGAGGTTCTAAAGAAAATATTAGGCTTAAAGATAGGCATAAGATTTCCATGATCAGAAAAGAAAAGAGGGGGTATTTGAGACGCGAATGAGTCTATTGAAGTGAAAAGGGGATTACATTTGATGAAAAGAAGAAGATAAATTCAAATGGATTAGACACAGGTGTGGGCTTTATAGGCAGAGGGAGAGAAAGAATCTTTAAGCTGGGCAGAGAGCCCAATGTGGGGCTTGATCTCTCAACTGTGAGATCATGACCTGAGTGAAATGAAGACCTAGATGCTTAACCAACTGAGCCACCCAGGCCCCCTTTTTTAAATGAAGGTTTATTGGAACATAGCCACATCCATTTGTTTATGTATTATCAGTGGTTGTTTTTGTGCTATAACAATGGTGCTGAGTAATTGGGACAGAGACCATAGACTGTAAGACCCACAAAGCCTAAAATATTTACTCTCTGGCCTTTTATAGGAAAAGTTTGCCAGCCCCTGGATTAGAGCATCCATGAAAATAAATAGAGGGGAATAAGATTAGGAAGTTATCCTGATGCTAGAATGCAGAGCATTTAAACTTGCAGCTGAAGAGTTTGGACTCTATTTGTATTTAAGGTTGGTCAGAGGAACAATGTGGATGCAGGTGGTAGATCAACCTTGGCAGCAACATAGGCGGAAGATTACAGCAATGAGAAAAGACATTCAGGAAGAACAATTAACCAACTGCTAAATGTGGGAGATGGTCAGGACCTGAACTATGGTGGCAGAAGCCAGTAAGGGGAGCGGGGATAATGGTGGTAGAGAGAATGATAGAAAAGGACAGATTCATAGAAAAATAAATGCTCAAGGAAAGTCACTAGAAATGTGGGGAAAAGAATGGGAAGAGATGCCAATAATGATTCCAAGTTTTCGATAGTAGGTTATTGGAAGAATAATACTTCTCTCCTGCTAGAAACTGAGAAAACCACAGAATACATTGGCTTTGAAGGAATGATTTTGACTTTTTATTGTAAGCCATGTTATTTCATGAGGTAAGAAATCTCAGCAGAAATGTCTGGCAGGTAATCAGAAATGTGGGGCTGGAGCTCAAAGGCAAAGATTGGAGTAATGGTATTGATTTGAGAGGCAGTGGTTAAAACAGTGAAAGTAAATGAGATCTCTGAGGGAGAACTGGTAATGACACAACACACAATGGAGGAACTGGTCCTAGCACCAGGAAGCGCCCACTCGTCAGGGACACAAGGAAGAAATGGTGACCCAGCAAAGGTAGTAAGAATTTTATGAACAGAGCAAAGCATCACATTAGCTAGGAAGCAGTTTTGGGATAAAGGATCCAATGAATTCAATTAAATTTTATTTGAGTATAAAATGAAAATACAAAAACACTTTATAGAGAGCTCATGGTCTACTGAAGAGAAGTGTTTTAAATAGAAAAAAGGAAGAATTTTTATACACATAGGAAAAAAATTATGATAAAATCATGGGGAAAAAAGAAATAACTATACATTAGGAAGTTAAAGAGTGTTTCATCATGACTTTGGTATCTTTAAAAGTGGGTTTTGTGAACAGAAAATATGATGTTAGAGTTGCTTTGATTTTAAAATTAATGAATGATTTATTAAAGTTACAAATAAAAAAATCTACTTCCTTATTAAGGTTTTCACTTTAGAAGCCTTTAGTTGTTAGCCTCTCTCTTTCCCTTATTCTCATTGTCCCCCTCCTGTTTTAACAATCAGTTTTAAAACTTTGAATAATATTTGGTTTCATTTAAGCAGTTAATTAAACATATTCAAATATTTTAAACTGCAATTTGTGTTAAGTGTATGTGATTTCCCTTTCAAATATTCTTCCTCAGTTATATGATTAACAAGATGTCCCAAGTATGAATATTCTAATAAATTTATAAATATGTGGTTTAATTTTTTTATAAGCTCCAATGCAATAAACAAACAATGAAATTTCTACTTTTAAATAGCATCTAAATTAGTTATTCAATCATATGTTTCTCCAATTAGGCACATCACAAGTAAATAGATATTGAACTTTACTAGCACACAAAGTCGTAATATATCTAACATCAGGATGTTAATACGTCTGGTTTTATTCTCTTAAAGATTTCTGTAATTAATTTGAAATCCCTCTAGATATGGAAGAATCTTTTCTGTTAAAGTAATAATAAGGTAATCTTCAGCAATTTGGAGGATACTGAGACAAGATATTAACAGGCTCTTATTCAGGATTATATTGGAATATACTGAGGTTTAGAAATAATCTTTCACATAACTTTATATATTGGAAAGACTTATGTGATACGGGTCTCTGATCTAATTATGTTAAGTCTGTAATTATGTTAAGTCTTCCCACATTTGTATACAACTTGATTGGTTTTATATATTTTTTGACTCCTTAAAATATATAAATGCTTTTTTCTCTACTTAACTTTAAAGACCTTTAATCTTGATGGAATCCTTTACTTTTTTATATCCTCTAAATCCACACAATTATTAGGTATTAAAACTGGTAGCCAAGTTAATTGTGATATATCTCATTGAACCAATGTATTCTGAAAATATGAAATCACAGTAAATCTTAGGCTCTGTGATACATTCTGTGTCAGCCCCTTCAGATGAGTAAGGCAAGAGTAGTTGATATGATTGGAGAAATCTGCTCACATTTTGAAGCATTGTATACCAAACTTGAGAGCTTAGACTTTATCTCATGTGGCAGGTTTTGATGTGTGTGTGTGTGTGTGTGTGTGTGTGTGTGTGTGTGTGGAGAGAGAGAGGTATTTTTAAATGTATTTCATTAAATATATATCTCAAACATAAACATCTGAAATAGTTCCTCACATATGAATCTAATCTCCATGTTACCTTCTGCTGCATAGGCTTCTGTTGAATCATAAAACTGGTAGGTTGCAAAATAGTGAACTTAATATTAAATAAATTTCCCCTGGAAAATTTCTTTATGTCTTCATGGTTCTGTATTCTCTGGGTTTTAATAAATCTAGGCTTGTGATTCTGCATTCTCTTGCTTCCTAGATTTATACCCCTCCTATTTGAATAAGTGCTGTGTATTTTATGGTTTAAATGGGGAGCAGGATTTTTATTATCTGATTAACACTGACTATGGGAAACATAGATTATGACCAGTTAGCACTCCTACTCATTTCTTAAAGATCTTACAGAAAAACTGATTTTAAAAAATATAAATAGTTATTCAAATGTAATAATATTATGATTTAAACTTCTTTCAGTGAACCTGAATTCCTTTAAGATGTTAGGTGGGACAAATTGTCTTATGTCTTTCTTCTTGTGGTTGTGTGATCTGAGGAAAATAAAGTATGAAGTTCAATAGTCAACAAATATTTGACTGCCTCTTATATGCCAAACACTGTTTCAGGCACAGAGGACATAGCAGTGTCCAGAATACACAAAAATATAGTCCCTACCCTGGGGTTGGGGTAGGGTTTCATTCTGGTGGAGGCAAAGAAGTAATACATATATGTATGTGTGTGTGTGTGTGTGTGTATACAGTGTGTGTGTGTGTGTGTGTGTGTGTGTGTGTGAGAGAGAGAGAGAGAGAGAGAGAGAGAGAGAGAGAGAGAGAGATGTATGATGGAGTTGGCAAGGGAAATTAATCAGAGGAAAACACCTTATAGGCAGAGGTAACAGCAAGAGACAATTTCAGAGGTGTGCTGGGACAAGCGTCCTTGAGGAACAAAAGGGAAGAGACTTATTTAGCTACATCCAAAAAGTAGCAAGAAGTAAAGTCAGAGAGGTAGTTGGGAGAGAGCAGGCCTTGCAGGATTTACATGTGAGGATTTGGGTGTTTACTGTCAGTGAGATGGTAAGCCTTTGGAGAGTTCTGAAAATGGGAATGATATTACTTGACTTTTTAATAGGATGTAGACTATAAAGTAAGTGGGAAAGCTGGGATGTGCAACCAGGCAGTCTCTCTCCAGACTTTGTTAACTCAAGCAGCATGGCTCAGTGAAACAATTGTAGAGAATTGAAGTTTGGGAAATCTGGATCCTAGTCTCTTACTGGTACCAGACCATATCGTTATGAGTGAGTATACTGGGTGAAATAAATAGGTAATATTTAAAGATTCTTCTTACTTTAAAGCAAGAAAATGTTGCTTCTGCAATCCTGAAAATGTTGGACCACACATAAACAAATCCGGGAATCATATAAACCTTTTTTCTATATGGAATACACTTACATGATTCACTTATTTTTATAATATTATAAAATAGCAGTAAATAACAATCCTTTATAAAATTACCAAAATCTATTCCATAAAGTATGTGTTAAAAAGGAAACAAAACAAAACTAACCTCATTTTGCTAGTTTTACCACAAGTTTTAAAGTTCATGTATACAATTACAGTAGAATAGTGGAATAAAATATATTCTTGTATTTTCATCCCATTGTTTATTGGCAGTATGGGGGAAAGGGAGAAAAATTAGTTAAGTGTTTATTTTCTTTATAAGTACCACATTATTCTTTAATATGAGATTTTGAGATTGATCCTACTACTTAGGCCAGGCTAAAAAGTTTGAGCTGCTCTAGAAGGGAGAGAATTAGTGTTTCCTTAGGAATCTCTTTGCCTTAGGGGCACCTGGGTGGTTTAGTCAGTTGAGCGTCCCACTCTTGGTTTTGGATCAGGTCATGATCTCATGGTTCATGGGTTCAAGCCCTCCATAGGGCTCCCTGTTGACAGTGCACAAGCTGCTTGAGAGAGATTCTCTCTCTCCCTCTCTCTCTGTGTCTCTTTGTGTCTCTGTCTCTCTCTCTGCCCCTCTCCTACTTGGGCACTCTTTGCACAGGTCTGCCCTCAGGTAGTATAGACAACTGCAAGGACCCAAAGCAGTGACACTCTTGAGCAATCTCATAGGTCTGTCTATAGCCTCTTGCCCCACTAATCTCACAAAACATTTTTGAAATGTGTGCCCACAATACACAGGAAGGGAAAGGATGTTATATTAAATGCATGTGCTTTTAAATTTTATTAATATAACCATATATACCTCAATGGTTATATCCTCTGTATTGGACAAAAAGTTCCTTTCTGGTTAATGGTATTTTGTTTCTATAAAATGATACTCTTTCCCTGGAGATAGATGCTGTTTATATATAATTTTAGCTGCCAGAACTTGCCCCAAGTTTCTGCTCCAAATGAGTTACCAATGCCGAACATGACATAATCACCTAGAGATTTTGTGAAACTTATAAACCTATGAACAGACAACCAAGACAATAGTATCAAATTCTCTGAGAACATGTATTTTTAGGGATACGTATTTTAACAATGTCAATTTTTTCTAAACTTTGAGACCCATCAGCTTGGGGGATGTATAGGGGCAGTTAATTCTCGTTACCTTGGGAGTTGACATACTGACCCTGGGTGCTCAATTCACACTCTAGGATATTCAGTGTGGGCAACAGGAAGAATTTATATACCACCTCTGACTGTCCTGATCTATTGCCTCCTTTTTCAAAGTACGTAAAGCCCCAAAAGTAGCTAAACCAGCAGCTTCAGGTTATTTGGAAAACATTGAACTGGGAGCTTAGTTACCACTGAACTTTACACTTTGAGAGAACAGATGAACTCCAGTGGCTTCACAGAATTCATGAACATTTCAAAACCTAATTTCAGGTAGCACTTTATACACAGTAAGGACCTAGCTCAATCACCTACAATATTTCATGTCACAGAAGTATATTAATGGATGCATTATGTAGTTCCAAGCATTAAACATTTTATAGTTAGGTTTCACTGCTCATTACTTTTGCACTAACAGTCATTTTTTCATATCTAGTTTGATTTTTCTTTCCTTAGAAGATGACACATTTTCTACTTTTCGTACTTTTTTTTACTGGCAGTGTCTTGTCTCCTTTTATTAATGTTTAAGTTTTCAATTTTCTGCTCTAATGTGCCCATATAAGAATAGCTTGATTCATTTATATCAGAAGGAGAAAATGAAAACACAAGAATATTTTTTCTCACTTTACTTCTTATTCCTTTAAATGTAAATTGAAAATATTAGCAGTCATAGACTCAGCTACTAAAGTTTTCACCACAATTTAAAAGAAATGAAAACAATAGAAGGGGGTTACATTTTCAATGCCCCCCATTATACTCTTTTTTTGAAAATGGGGCAAGATATTAAGGTATATTTATATACTGACTTTTTTTGCAAACTAATAATAAACACAATAGTTATATGCATTATATAAATGAAATCACATAATTATTTTATGAATACTGTAAATAAAAATGCAGTTAGAATATAAAGAACATTTTTGTGTTTTTAAAGAGATCTTATTTCTTGAAAATGAAGATTAATCAGTCATTATATTTAAAACACCTGGCCCACACAGTAGAGGCTCAATGAGTATTGGGTGAATGAGGGAAGGAGGGAATGAATGGGTGGTTAAATGAATAGATGCTCTACCAATATATCTTCCGAACTAACTGCAGAACTGGAAAAGGGGATAAGACAGTAATGCTTACTTTTTTTTTTAACACAAAACCTTTGCAATCTCTTAATGTGTCATTCGATTTTCTATACCAGCAATCACAGGCAAAGTGGTATTATTAAAAGCAGTCTATGAAATTGTGAGTCCAATATGTAATACTTCGCTAGAAAGCAAATTGTAATACAAATATTGCCCAAGTAATTTTATGTAGTTAGATCATTGAAATAGTATTTTCATGTCATTTCCTAGGTCTGTGCACTTCAAATACCTTTTAAGTTCTGCCATCTTACAGAGTATTAGAATGCCTCACGGCTGAGAAATTCTTTGTCCCATTGTTTCTCCTTTGGCCAAAGATGTCTAGGTACCTCTTCTTATTTTATATTTCTGTATAAGACAGTGAATATTCTATGTATAAACCTTCGTTATGAAAAGGAGAAAATAAAATCTGCATTATAAAAGAAGAAATATCAGAAACCATGTTTCAGTCTTAAGTCTCAGCACAACTTTGCCTTTATCCCTGGACATATTAAAAACAATACTAAACAGATAAAATTACAAGAATTCCAGTAACATTTAAGACAAGAATGACTGTGTATATTTTTTCTATATTTGTTATTTTTACTTAAAAATTGTATAAGGGAAGGAATTAAGTATAAGCTCCTGATATGTCTAAGATGAAATATAGAAGTTAATGGCAAAATGCAGGTTTTAAAAACTTGTTTAAATTTAGCCAAATCATAATATCACAAATGCTAAAATATAGATTAAAGTTCAGCCTTTTAAACAAGGATTTGGAGTACCATGAAAGTCAAGAGTTGACAGTGACAGTGTAATTCTCCCTACTGATTTAGGAATAAGATTGCCTAATTGGTAATCAAGGCAGTTTGTGTGTTTCTGAAATAAAATCCTGCACACTGAATTGGATCTACGAAGACTAAACTTTTTTTTTCTAAATCCAGGAAAAATGATTTTTAGTCCATCTAACTTATTTTCTGCTAAGATTTTAATAGTCTTTAGATACAATACACTGTGTAATTTCTTTGAAAAGAAACTGTAATTTCTGCCTAAATGTTACCTAACTTTCAGATAGCAATAAATGTCAGAAGAAAAACCATTTGTTTGCATATTGTGAATATGTCCTTGAATTTACATAAAACATTGCAATAAGTTGTGACTTATGTGAAAAACAAAACAGGACTATTACATAAGCAAAGGTCTTGAGTGTTCTGTAAAAATAGACTTCGACCACCATACCAGTTATAAACTACAGCCCTCACTTGCAAATCAAGGTTCTTGGAATGTTGACTTGATGGTAATGAATGAGTTGCAGCACCTAACACTGCCTGTTAGGCCGATGGAGTAATCAGAAAATTTTAATTACGCCAATAAAATCAATGCTAAGGATCGGCTCCCAGGGTTACCAGACAATTTAATTTGGTTCCATGTTCAAACTTAGTACTATTTGCAATTTCATCTTCCTCCATTTTATAACCTAAATCTGCATTCCAATTTTAAGAACTACATGTTCCTCCCTGAATTCATGCCATCCTTCCTCACCTCCTTGTCTGTGCTTTTTGCCATTAATGTCACCTAAGAGCTTCCCCAGCACTCCTTCCTTCAGCCTCACTGTCTCACCAACACACATTTACCTTACAAAAAGCTCTCCATCACTCAAGACCGAGTCCAGAGTTATCTCCTTGGAACCTCTTCTGATCGCTTCAGGAAAAACTGTCTTGTTTTTGTTTTGTTTTGTTTTGTTTTGTTTTGTTTTGTTTTTGTTTTTGTTTTTTTGACTTGCAAAGGATTTTGCACATTGACTGTGAAGTTTATCCTAATCCCACCAGTGTTATATACAATCATTAGATTAGCCCCTCTCACAAGATTATTCTTTGCCTTCTGAAACAAATTATAATTATTTCGTATAAAATTTGTCATCCTCTGAAATTAATAAGTAGCAGTGCCTGGGTGGCTCAGTCAGTTGAACATCTGACTTCTATGTCTCCCTCTCTCTTTCTGCCCCTTTCCTGCTCATACTGTGCCTCTTTCTGTCTCTCAAAAATAATAAATAAATGTTTAAAAAAATTGAAATTAATAATCAAAGAAGTAAACTCCTCTTGGAGTAACACTTGATATAATAGAAAATCAATGTCTCCCTAAGACTTAACTCAAACAGAAGTTTCTTTATCCTTTTTTTTTTTGTAAGTTTATTTCTTTATTTTGAGAGTGGTGGGGAGAAGGGCAGAAAGAGACAGAGAATCCCAAGCAGGCTCACACTGTCAGTGCAGAGCCAGATGCGGGACTTGAACTCATGAACTGTGAGATCATGACCTAAGCTGAAACCAAAAGTGGGACGCTTAACCAACTTAGCCACCCAGGCACCCCAGGAGTTTCTTTATTCTTCAAGTGAGCAAAATAATGATGGGATTATTGTGAAGCTACAATAAGAAAAAGTAAAGAAAATAAAATACCCAGCAAAAGGTAACCTTGGTAAATTTTTTTTCTCTTTATTCCTTATGACCTAAGTGAGAGAGGAATAAAAAGAAGTGAGCTGATATTGTAGCTTACCCACCCATGTGATTAATCATCTTATTCAGAAAAAAATATTATCATGGAGTTGAATACATTTTATGAAGAAGTTTAGAAAGTAGTTATTATCTTTTCTGCATTGCTACTGTTCTGTGTCTGAGAGAAAAGCATATGGAATAGAAGTATAGGAAGAAAGAAGTATCAGACTTTACCTAAATTACCTATTTATCCAGAAATGAACTCCAGGGAACCAAGGTGACAGTAACCATGTCACCAGTAACCAGGTGACAGTAACATGAGAAAGAACCCAGATGCCTCACTTCAAGTAATCGGGAAGTTACGAAGGAGAGAGTCTCCATAGTGCTGTCCCTGAGGCAAGGCAGCTAGAAACTTACAGGCCAGTTTCCAACACTACTCTGTAACCTCCAGTAGTGTCATAGCCTCAGAGGAGAAAATAGGCCTTAGGAGCATTTCTCATGGCAGGGAGGCAATCAGAGAAATTATGCTGAATTAAGAAGAGATTAAGAGTTTAACTAAAAGACATTTGCTTCTTTTTATTTTGCTTCAAATGACATTTTAAAATATTGCACTAGTGTATAAACATGTGGTATCAACATGTTAGGCAAATGGCTATGTTGATGGTCTATTGTTGAAATAAAAGAGGCAACAGTCACCTAATCAAGTGAATAGATTCACTGTAGACACTTGACAATTGGTCTGCTATTGTATTACCGATTCTATAAAGGAAACCTAGTTAGAATTTCTCTGTTACACAAATTTTGTCAATAGCAGTCTATCAGAATTACAGGCATAAAAGCTTATAATGTGTCTTGAGGGAATGAATGGATAAATTAGAAGGCACTATTCTCCTCTTCCCTAACTTTACCCCTCCTAATAATTGAACATAAGCAGCTTATAACTAAAGCTATCTAACCCTGATAAATTATCTCCACATAATAAAATTTCCCCAAATTTATCTTAAGATAGATGTTTTCCATCAAGAAGTATATTTTTTTCATATAGATTTGGTAACTTTTTTCATCAGACTTTATTGGCAGTATCTTCAACTGATGTTCAACTTTTCTTCATTGAATGCCTGTCACATTAGAGACAGGAATACAGACATCCTGAATTTATTCAATAGCTTGTTTTTTTGCATTGTTTTCAGAATGATATTATTGAGGTGATTTGGCAGTTGGATTCATTAAACATCAGAAAATTTCAAAATAATAATAGTGCCATCAAAATTATTGTTATACTTAGGGATCTACTGTGCACGGAAGCCACATCCAAATGGAATACTTCTGTTCACATCAAGTAGCAGCTGGGTGCTGGGTATCTGCTGCTTAGGATCCAGGACTTCAGAACTTGTGCTAAATGCATGCACTGCCTAGGGCATTCCTGCTGCTCACAGTGATGGACAGGTGGTCCCCTGCCCCTTGTGCAGCACCGGCATTGCCCTTAGATGGCCACCTTCTTGCAGGAGAAATGGAGTCTAACCGCCTCAGGGGCTCCATCTGGCCAAAGCCAATTGGCTAGCACATACCTCTGAGCTTCCTTACCTACATCTTTTTTATTATAAACATTAAAAATGAGACTATCATTTCATATATACTGTTTTCATTGAACTGTTAACCGTACATTGATAAATTGTGTCGAAGTTTGTGTTCAGAATACAGTACAACTTATTCTGACTTATTTTTTATAAAGGCTTGAAGAGGTCTCTTCAAATGAGTTTCCCAAATTTATTTTTCTGGAATGTCTCCTGGTAATTGTGTTTCCTATGCTTAATTTTTATGTTTTTCTCCATGTAATGTCTATAACGGCCTTGCTAAAATAAGAAGTTTTGCCCTTTTTAAATATTAGATTGATTTTCTGCTCCTGGACTGAATCTTTCTCAGTGATCTAAAACATCTTTCCTATTATTTTCTTTCAAGATAGATACAGTATTTGTTTTATTAAGCGTGAAACAGTGTGCATTCTTTTGTCAAAAAAATGTAATACAACAAGAAACCTTTTAGAAAGTTGAGTAAATCTATTTTTAAAATGATAAAGTCATTGTACGTATGTGTCAGTTATAAATGGTCACTTACCGATCCTGCAGTGTTTTGGACAAAATGGTGGTAAATTTTCTGCAGAGGGAGGAAGATCCATAGCTACATGATTAACTGTTAACCATTTTGTTTGAATGAGAGCATAATGAATCTTTTTGGCTTCTGTTATCATGTTGACACAATCAAATAAACGTGTGGGAGAAAAATGTTATTCGAAGCAACAAATATAGGGCTAATTCCTTCGTACTTTTTAAAAAAGACTCAGATTCACTACAGCTCCACAAAACTGGCTATAACTTACTACATCTATTTCTCTAAACGTAGCTTATTAAATGCATTGGGATATGTGGCAAAATGAGACATTGTTAGCTTTCCAAAAAGGGAATTCTCTTTTTTTTTTCCATTTGATCTGCTCTGTTGAAATATGATTTATATCTCCTTAAAATAAATTTTATATAAAATAATTTTATCTCCTTAAAATAATTTTAGAGTTTACATCTATCTAATTAATCAGAATCTACCTTTAACATATTTTTATATGATTTCATATGTTGTGTAAGGACCTTAACAACAGTGTATTTTCAGTTCCTCCTTCCCATCCTTTGTGGTACTGTTGTGCTACATTTTATTTTATTTTTTAAAGTATATTAAGTGGTATTTATTTGTGTGTGTGTGTGTGTGTGCGTGTGTTCAGTGTAGTTAATATATAGTGTTATATTAGCTTCAGGTGTACAATATAGTAATTCAGCAATTCCACATATTACCCAGTGCTCATCACAAGTGTACTCCTTATCTCCATCGCCCTTTTCACCCATCTCCCTTTATCTTGCCTCTGGCAACCATCAGTTTGTTCTCTATGGTTAAGAGGCTGCTGGCTCAGTTGGTACAGTATGCTACTCTTGATCTTGGGGATTTGAGTTCAAGACCCTCATTGGGAGTAGAGTTTGCTAAAAACATGAATTATAAATTTAAAAAAAAAGAACAGTTTTTTTTTTTAAAGTCTGTTTCTTGGTTTGTCTTTCTCTGTTTTTTTTTCCTTTCCTCATTTGTTTTGTTTCATAAATTCCACATGAATGAGATCATATGGTATTTGTCTTTCTCTGACTGACTTATTTCACTTAGCAATATACTCTCTAGCTCTATCCACATTATTATAAATGGCAAGATTTCATTTTTTATGGGTGTATGTGTGTGTGTGTACTCACTTCCGATACATATATCTCACTTCTTTATCCATTCATCCATCAGTGGACACTTGGGCTGCTCCCATAATTTGGCTATTGTAAATAATGCTACTTTAAACGTATGGGTACCTGTATCCCTTTGAATTACTGTTTTTGTGTTTTGGGGCAAATACCCAGCAGTGTGATTACTGGATCATAGGGTGGTTCTATTTTTAACTTTTTGAGGAACCTCCATACTGTTTTCCAGAGTAGCTGTACTAGTTTGCTTTCCCACCAACTGTGCAAGAATGTTTCCTTTTTAAGGGATACTGGTTACCTAATTTTGCCCACTCCATAATAGTCAATTCAGCTTCCTCTGGTTCAGGTATTCACACATACTAGTACCTATAGAGGCTCTTTATCTTGAGAACTTAAAAACATAGGAATTGGATTTGTTTCTATACCAAGAACATACACATATATTTGTTTCCTTTTACATAAAATATACAGCTAATACAATATGGGTTATGATGTCAGTTTACAGTTGTCCTGATTAAGGAGCAGTAGTCACCTTTATTCTGTGTGGCTAAAAGCTATTTTCTTCTGTATGCCCCAAAGTCAGCATTGGGATGTCTGCTTCTTGCTTCAGAGCGCTTAATGTTATTTGTCATATGGATGTACAACCTACTGAAATATTTAAGGTGGCTTAAAAATATTTCTATGTTAAAACAACTAAAGGTAAGCGATAAAAATATGTGAAGCTGGAGTAAGGTTTCACACCCCTCTTCTAGTAGCCAAGATACCAGGTCTAGATCAGTTATGTGGTTTCTGATGTATATTAAAGTGCTTAGGGATACAATTTTTCTTGGTATGGAGAGAAATGTGTTTCTTTTGGTCTTCATAAAGAACACATTATGAAAGGCATTGACTCACTTAAAGGTCTAAAAACTGACACAACTGCCCAATAGTTTATAAAAATGGCAAAGTCTTTGTAGCATATTAACAATAAATCCCACGTGAAAGGGTTTCAGTGTTACTTATGGACGGTTACTAAAGTTGGGTTTTACAGGAACGTTTCTGTGGCATGTGACTGCTTATGAGTGTGTGTTCATGAGTGTGTGTGCTGGGGAGAAGTGCTTTCTCTGTAGACGTGGTTGAGGAAGAGGAACCCTCAAGAAAAAATGATATTATAATTCCAGTCCAGTAACAAAGATTTCTGTGGTGTAGTTAGAAAAATAGTTACTGTGGTATCTAGAGGACACAAAACAAATTAGTCTTCACCTACAAATATGTTCATATTTTATCTTTAGTGACAGGTGTCAACATCAACTCATTTACCTTTCGTTTTCCTTTTTTTTGTATTGTTGGTTTTGCATTTATATTGCTTTACCATTTTAGTAATGGTAGCATCTATGCATGCATTTTTATATTCTTTTTTCTACCTCTCTCACAAAAACATACAAATTTATATAAATGAGATCACATTATCTGTTTTAATCTGGAGATTTTTTTGTTCTTTCTCTTTCTTCCATCTCATCAAAATCTGGCACTTTATTTTTGCCTCCCCACTTAGTATATTAAAAGCCTAGTGTTATTAATTTCATATTTTTCTCTGTACTCATATAATCATATACATATGCTACATATATACACATATTCTTATGTATATGCAAATACATGCCTATACATACATGCATGTGTATTTTTTTTACTAAGAAGGGGATATTGCTATACACATTTTTTCTATCTTTCCTCACCCAAATTACCTCATGAAAATCTCTTTGAAGACTCTTAAGTCATCAAACATGGCTCTAATTTACTCCTTGAAATGACTGTATAATAAACTCATAGAAATAGTTTATCACAATCAATTCACTCATCCCCCTATGGACGGGTAATGACTTTGTTTAAAATTCTTGCTTACTTCAAAAAATGCTGCAGTAAATATCATTTACCTATAATGTTAGAATAAGTTGGAATAGATTCCCCAAAATGGAGTTTTGTAGTCAGATGTATGCATACTTTTAATTTTAGTAGATGTTGATAGATCACATCCCTAAAAGGCTATATAACACTTTACATTTTCACTAAAAATGTATAATAATAGTGCCTTTTATTCCTACAAACCATTCAGCAAAAATACTATAGATCTTAATAAATGTGCCTATGTAATGGGTGTAAAGAGGTATTTTAAATCTAATTTGTTTTTCCTATTCCTGACCTGGAGAAACTTATCATATATTTTCAACCATTTCATTTGTTCTTTTGTGAATTGTCTATTATTAAACTTTGTCCATTGGCTTATCTTTTCCTTACCAATTTGAAAGGGTCTTCTGTGTATAGAAAGTTATTCCCTGTGTGTTGTCTGAATTACAAATAATTTTTCCAGACCTGTTGTTTTTCTATCGAATTTTTTAAAAAATTAAAAAAATTTCAAAAATGTTTAAATAGATAAGTAATGTCTATATTTTATTTTATAGCTTTGGGTTCCCAGTGTAATTTTGAGAAGATTTCCCTAACCACAGATTGTGCATCTCCTAAATTTTCCTGAGAGATACTTTCTTTTGTGTTTAAGACCATACTTCACCCATAATTTTTTTTTAATTTTTTTAATGTTTATTTATTTTTGAGAGAGAGAGAGAGAGAGAGAGAGCATGAGCCAGACAGGGGCAGAGTGAGAGGGAGACACAGAACCCTAAGCAGACTCTAGGCTTTGAGGTGTCAGCACAGAGCCTGATATGGGGCTTGAACCCACAAACTGCAAGATCATGACCTGAGCCGAAGTCAGATGCTTAACCAACAGAGCCACCCAGGCGTCCCTATAATTTTATTTTACATGTGGGAAAATAAGGGTTTCATTTTAATTTCCTTTCAGATGTTTAATCAATTTATTAAATAAGTAAATATAATTACACATTGAATTTAATTACTAGTGGCTTTGTCAAATATTGACTTCTTATAGTCACTGCAAAAACTTCCTACTTCTGTGTTTGATCTATTTGCTTCTCTTTTACCAACACCAGGTTATTTTGAGTACAATATATCTGTAGTATGTTTTGATAAAGCGAGACAAATATTACTCTTTTCTTTATCGTTCTCTTTTAGTTGGACATATATTTTTCTACTTACAGTTCAAGATCATTCTCTCCAATTCCTGCTAAAACACTATGGTGGTTTTAATTGAAATTACATTAAAGTTATGTATTAATTTGAAGAGATACTAACTGATTTCGCTGAGATTTACTAAGTATGCCATGTAAGTTATTAGGACATAGTGGGGGTAGAGGCAATTTGATGCATATTAAGTGGTATAAATGATAATTCAAAATGGAAAGTTAGTTAGAAACAAGTATCCCAAACTACACTTGCACTTCTTCCCTATTCCATCAGTTACTTATAGAGCTGTGTAGAGAGTACTCAGCTTTGTATGCATTTTTAAGTGCTGCGTTTTACTCCTAATTTTTGGTGAGATTATTTTCTTTTTCTTTACAATTTGCCGTTCGTTTATTTTTGCTGATGATCTAAGCTTTGTATATTTATAAGAATTCGGAATAATAGATTTCATTAACATATGTTTATTTGACAAAGAGAGTTTTCCCATTAAGATGTAAAGTCCACTGGGGCAAGAGTCAAGTCAAATTTTCTTGTTATTGTTCCTCCAAACCATAGTGCAGTGCCTACACCGTAGAAAATGTTGTCTAAGCACTAAATTTGTGGATGAATTAAATGCGTGACGTTAGAACTGCAGCAACAATTTAAAAGTCCCTTTCGCACAGAGGTAAGAATGCCATACTTCCTGTGTGATAGTGCTAAGCCAGTATGTTTTCTTATTATTAATATTTTGGCCATGATTGTCATTAAGAAATATATTTTAGTTACAACTGACAACACATGTATGTATTTGTCCCATAAAATAATATTTACCTATCCTATGTACATTGAATCCTGATGTTATTTTCCCTATTTTATATGATTATATTTCATTTTTATGAATCAAGAACAGCTCAACTAGTTTCATGACCTACTAAAGGGATAAAATCGGTTTTAAAAATTGCTTAAATATTATCTTGTTCACACCTGAGAGGTAATATTAATAATAATACATAATAACAGCACTCCTATGAGGCAACTATATACTAGGTAGTTTCAAGTGTTTTGTAGACATGGACTTAATTTTTATAACACAGTGTGGAGTTGTTACATGTATACAGGGAAGCACTGAGAGGTAAAATAACTTGCCCAAAGGCACAGCAAGCAGCAGGGGTGGGATAGGAACAGGACAGTGTCCTTCTGGCATCAATGCACCTAACTGCAAGAGTCTGTCACCTCTCCATTAGCAAAACCTTGACCTCAATATCATTCTGCTGGCTACAGTGACCAGTACGGAGGGGGTGAATAGGTTACGATGATGGGAAATGCGTGTGGTCCAAGGAGACTAAAGTTCTGAGGCAAATGTTCCTTACTAATGCTTATATCGATCTATGTGTTCTAATACCAGGTATCCATACTTAAAAGACTCTAGGTTAAAAGTTGCCTGTGCATTAGTCATCATGTCTGTTCTCCCAGGCCTTGATTTCAGGCTTGTCTAATTCACCGCAGTGCCCTGGAGAGACTTGTGATGTTCAGAGGGCACAAATAGCAGCTCGAAGCCTCAGAAGACATCAGGAACTCGGGCACTTTGGGTATTTTTGGTATTCTGATAGGCGTGATTTTTTTACAGTGCCTTCACAGTAAGCAAATGCCCACATATGGATAATGCTATACTGTTAATGAAAGTGGGTTGTGTGATTGTTTTAGAGAAACTCAACCAAGATGAGTAGTCCACAAAACTGATGTTGTGCTACCTTACAGTCATTTTTGTTCGTGGTAACATTTTCAAAAAGTACTCTGATTATGCTTTTGCAATTCTGTGTACTCTGAACACAAACTAAGATTCTTCATTTACATTTTACCGTGAAAGAAATCAAGAATATACAAGTTACTTTTTAATTACTTTATGCATATGCAGCTAACAGCTCTAAGCCATTGGGCTGTTTCATCTTTCTCATTCCCCATTTTATGGGGAGTGGTGGTGTGAAAAAGCATCAGGCCAGTGGTTAGGAGTACAGGCTTTAAAGTGCCTGGGCTCAGTCAATTTAGCATCTGACTCTTGATTTATGCTCAAGTCATGATCTCACATTTCATGGGTTGGAGCTCCGCATTGAGTCCTGACAGTGCAGAACCTGCTTGGGATTCTCTCTCTCCCTCTCTCCCTGCCCCTCGCCAAAATAATTGAACTTAAAAAAAGGGGGTACAGGCTTTAAAGTCAAAGGGCCATGGTTACAATTTTGGCTTTGCCACGTGGTAAGTGCATTAGTTTGGGCAAATTATTTAACTTCACACCCTCTGATCTGTAAAATGAGGAAAATAATAGGACTTCCTATTGGATTTTCTTAAGTGGTCCTCACTGTGTCTGGCTTACCACAAACACCAAATGAAAGATCTAATTTGTTATAATTTCAAAAACTAGATTGAAAAGTTGACCTAAACAGCAAGCATGTAATCGTGTGGTACCTATGACAAACGTTTCAATGCTAATAAAAGTCATTTGAATTCTTACATTGATTTAGAGATGTTAAGACTGAAAAAGTTATAAAACGTTAATGTCTATTATTTGCTCCTCTGACTTCTTCCAAAGATTATGCTTCTTTTGTTAGTGTGACAAATGCATAGACTCTACCCATTCTCTCCTTTGTCAAGGTGAGCTTTGTAAATTTTGATTATTACTTATGGAGTGGTTGAATTGGAGCACCATCTGACATGATACTGGCAGAGCTTTCCATAAGGTGGTATACATAAATGTATTTGCTTTAGTAATTATCAACTTGTAATTTTACACACTTAGAGGAAAATAAGAATGCTCCTTTTTAGTGTTTATTTATTTTTGAGAGAGTGTGAGCAGGGGAGGGACAGAGAAAGATGGAGACAGAGGATCCGAAGTGGGATCTGCCCACGTGGGGCTCGAACTCACGAACTGTGAGATCATGACTTGAGCCAAAGTCGGACAATCAACAGACTGAGCCACCCAGGCTCCCCTAAACATACATTTTCCCCACAATTTGTCTTTTTTTTCATGTAGTGTATATCTCTAGAGAAACAGCTGTAGTCCTTGTCCCCATATCTTTGAGACACACACATAAGGGACAGGGGCATGATCATCCTGCAAGTGTTTACCCCTGCATCTTGCACCCTATGCCTGGTTTTGTTTTCACTCACCAGGGGCTGACGGAGGCTATATTGTATGCTTAGCATGGTGCTTGACACTGTGGACAATTCAAACGCTGGGGGAAAAAATGAAGTCGTGTTAATGGAAGAAGATATGGGCTATGAACAGACCTAGGAAGTAATGGGTCACAGAAAGTAAACCATTACTATTGTTGCTGAAAAGAACAGCATTCTTTCAGACCCGTTTCTTTCCCAAGTAGAACTCTGAAGTTATAACAAAGTTGGAGACAAACTCAGATAAATTTGTGCCAGCAGCTAAGGGAGTTCAGACATCCAAACAGAAAATGTTAGTCACTCCATCCTTGCCACCAAATTTAGCTTAGTGGAGGCTCTAAAGACTTAGTTGCAAATTTTTAAAATAATAGTTTTTATCTTAAAACATGTTTGTCCTCCTCTCTAAGATTCAAAACTGCCACGTTGTTGAGAAAGAGGTCATTACTGAAACATAGTTTCTCTTGCAAGTTCACAAGTGCCTTCCCTGCTTCTTTTTCCTTCTTGATATAGGTCCCCTGAGCTACATTGTAAGGCGTAATCTTCTCTCTTAGAACTGTCTAAATACAGTAAGCCCCAGTAAAAACAGACGGTCGGTGTGATCATTTTTAACAGCCCTGGAGTTGTCCATATGCTATTCAATAATGTGGCATCTGCATGGCCCTTTAGCTGTGGAGTGTACTTTAAACATAAGCAATTTTTAAGCAACAAGGTGTCAAACTATTCACCCATGTGAGGAAAATCAGTGTTTCTGCACCCCTGAGTATAATCAGCGAAAGCCTTTAGAGTGCTTTTAACCAGCCATCCTCCTCATGCACAGGACGTGTTCTTTTAATACAGTTACTGTACTATGCCTCCAAGTCAAAAAAATTTTGTGAAGTAAAATACTCATTCAATTAACATTGGAGTCACTAAGTCACTGCTCTACTGGTATTTCCTACCAAATGAAACACGGGAGCATTTATCTGGCTATGGGCAGTGCTTCTACATCCTACCCTCCTACAGCTATATACTGCCATGTCTAATTCAGGCACATTCTATATGAGAAAGTAAGTAGAATAAGATAAGTTTAATTAAGTAAATTCTGAGACATCTAGGGTAGCCCATTTCATTGGTCTTGAATTTCTAACTAAAGCCAATTATGGTATCATTGTTCTAAGGTCTGTGTCCTCTCTTCTTTCATCTTTTACCTTCTTTGAGTCTCTGACATCAAGCAGATTAAAAAAAGATCTAATAGGTAATAATTGCGGAGTGGTACGCATATTACAGAAAACAGCACATAAAATGATTGTCACTGAAATAATTGGTGGGCCAACCAATCTAATAAGCAACTTTACAAAAAATAAGCTAGAAGAGGCTGAGCCTGGTAAAGATTTTATGGCTGTCCTATTAAATGTCTCTTTTTTTACTATTATTTTTTTTAATTATTTTAATTTTTAATTTAATTTTAATCCCATTATATTTCACACACATTTGTTAAATATTTGTTCACATTGGTTTATGGATCTACCCAGTCATTAAAATATCCACATTTATCCATTCATTTACTCATACAATATTTACTGAATACCTACTATGTTCCAGGCACCGTATTAGATCCCCAAGGATATGGCAGAGAACAAAACAAAGAAGCTTGACCTTAGGAGCTCATATTCTAGTGGTAGGAGACAGAAACTAAAAACCAACATGTGAAATATATTATACATCAGATGGTTATTGGTGCCATAGACGAAAATAAACCAGGAGCAAGAGATAGAATGTAGGTGAAAGGAAAGAGTTTTCACTTTGACTCCTGGCATCGCTGATGAAGTGATATTTGGGCAAATGGCTGGGCTGAAAGTCATAGAGTAAGCAGTGTGGACATGGAACGATGGGAAACAGAGCATGGGAGTCAACAAATTCAGAATCCTTCAAACAGAAGCTTTCCTCGTTTGTTCAAGGCCAAGAAACAGACTTAGTGTGGTTGGATCTAAGAGAGAGAAAAAATAGTTATAGGAGCAGAGGTCGAGGTGATTCACATTAAGACTGATAAACCATTAAAAGAACTTAGGTTTGAGCACCTGGGTGGCTCAGTTAAGCATCCGACTTTGGCTCAGGTCATGATCTCACCATTCATGAGTTTGAGCCCTGCATCGAGCTCTATGCTGACAGCTCAGAGCCTGGAGCCTGCTTCAGATTCTGTGTTTCCCTTTCTCTCTCTGCCTCTCCCCTACTTATGCTCTGTCCCTCTCTCTCTCAAAACTAAAATAAAAACATTGAAAAAAAAGAACTTAGGCTTTTTCTCTGAATCAGGAAGCTACCAGAGGGTTTGGAACAGAGGAGTGATGTGATCTGATTCATATTTTAGAAGAGTTGAGATTGCTAGCTAGGCTATGGATGAGAGAGATAGAGGAAGAGAGAGGGAGAGAGAGAAAGTGCAAGGACAGAAGGAAATTATTGATGAGCTTAGTGCAATAATAGTAAAAGATTGTGGTGTTTTTGGAGCAAGGCAGGAAAAAGTGGCCCTATTTGGGATACATTTCAAAGATAGAGTCCACCTTATTTGTTAATATATTGGGAAGGAGAATGAAAGAAAGGGAGAAGTTAAGTTTAATTACCAGTCTCTGGCCTGAGCAACAGGAAAGATTGATGCTATTTACTGAGAAAGACAAGAGAAGGAAGTTTTGTGAGAAGATGAGAAATTCAGAGTGAGACATGTCATGTCCAAATGCCTGTTAGAAACCTGAGGTGATGTAAGTGACTGTGTGTTTAAGATTAGAGTTTAGGAAAGAGGTCCAGGCTGTAGATTAAGAATAAATGCAAGGGATCAGCACATAGAGGGTATCAGTCATTCACTGAGTGAGTAAAATAGAGAAAAGGAGTCCAAATACTGAGCTCTGGGCTTTCCAGCATGAAGCAGTAAGAAATAGGAGGAAAGAGAAAAGGAGAATGGAAAAAAGCAGCTGGTGAAATAAGACTGAAAGCAAGAGAGTGGTATCCTTGAAGCCAAGTGTATCAGTCAGAGTTGAACCAGCAGGAAATATATATCATGATATTTATTTCAAGGAATTGGCTTACACAGTTATGGGGATGGCTTGGCAAGTCTGAATTCGGCAGGGCAGGCTGTCAGGAAGGGCAGGCAGGAGCTCAAGATTCACTCTGCAGATGGAACTATTTCTCCCCTCCTGTGCCTCTTGTCTCCCCTCCTCCTTCTCCTCTTCCTCCTCCTCCTCCTTTGTCTTTTTCTTCACAAGAGCTGCAGTGTTGATATTAAGGCCTTCTGACTAATTTAATCAGGCCCACCCAGGTGATCCAGGATAATCTTCCTCATTTAATGTCACTCTATTTCAGACTTCACTTGCATCTTCACAAAAACACCTAAATTAGTGTGTGATTGAGTAATTGAGACTATATCCCAACCAAACTGACACATAAAACTGACCATCACACCAACTAAATAATAAAAAGGAGGAAGATCCACTGTGTTAAATAGTGCAGAGAACTTGAGTACAACGACCACTGGATTTAGCTACTAGGAGGTCAGTGGTGAATTTGACTATAGGAGATTTTTTTTTTTAATGGAGCTGTATTTGTTTTCTATGGTTGCTACAACAAATCACCACAAAATGGGTGGCTAAAATAACAGGAATGTATTCTTTCTGACTTCTGGAGGCCAGAAGTTCAACACTGGTCTTGTTAGATTGAAGTAAAGGTGATGTGATAACAGTTGCTCCCTCTGGATCTCTAGATTGCCTCCTCCGGCTTCCGGGGCTGCTGGCATTCATTTGCTTGCAGTGGCCCCACTGCAGTCTTTGCTGCCAACTTACATTGCCTTCTCTTCTATGTGTATCCAATCTCCCTTTGCCTTATCCTGATAAGGAAATGTGGTTGGATTTAATGGTCTCCCTCCCGGGTGATCCAGTATAATCTCCCCACCTCAGAATCTTTGATTTAATCCCATCTGCAAAGACCCTTTTTTTTCCATATAAGGATCCCTTTTACAGGTTCCACCTGATATTTTGGTTGGCTATTATTCAGCCTACTACAGAGGCAAAGCCTTATTGGAGCCAATCCTGCAAAGTAACTTAGGTCAGAATGTTTCTGTGAAGAGGAACAAAGAAATGGGCAATGGCTGAGGGAAGAGTGGAAACTGGACCCACTGCTAACACCCACAGGGCTTCCTTTCCTCACATACACATCCTTCAAACAAACCTACCTGATTCCAATATTACGGATTTCACTCCCTAGTCATGCGTATCCATTCATCTCTCTTCAATAGTTAAGCAAAACACCTATGGCAGGTTAATGTCATTATTTGTTGTGCCTCGAAAAAAAACTTGAATCCATTTGATAGACAAGAGTTAGGTTTCATGAGTCTAAATAACATTCTACAATCTTTCTTAATTTATTTTTTACTTTTGCCTTAAAAGGATAGGTCTTTGTTGTCAAAATCTTCAGCCAGTGCCTTTTGAAAGCATTGAATATGTTTGTCCTGTTTGACCTGTAACTCAGACTTATTATCATATATGAATGTGATTCCTTCTATATTGTATTCCAGAACTTTGAATTACATTACTTTTACATTCTTAATAGGTATCCTAGATTTGCCAGTTAAAAAATAAAGTCCCGTGTGTTTGTCTCTATTTTCTTTCCAAAATGTTTGAGCCCCATTTTACCTGTGGCATATAGTATAAAAGATATCTGGAGGAAAGGGGAGCTGTTAGGAAAAGAATCTCTTACTTTTTTTCCCCCATAATTCATAACAAGTTCTAGGAAACTGATTTACTCGGAATGACCATTTCTCTTATGCATGGACAGTCTGGTATATAGCCCTCAAGAGTGGTACTTGATACATAGGTAGGTACTCAATAAATACTTTTGAATGAAGTAGTGAATGAACTGAAAAATTATAAATAAGATCTTTCATGCTTATTTTATTATTAGCTATTAAACACATCTATAAAGTATCAGATTTTAACCGGTGTGCATATATTCAGGAAAATATGCCTTTACAGATGAAAAAAAAAAAAAAAAAAGAAATGATAATCACTTACATGATTGATACGGTACAGCAGCTTAAAAAAAGAATACTTCTCTTGGAAAAAGCATATGTTCAAAGATTATGCCTGACAGCATTTGGCTGTATGATGTTATACTTAAGAAAGTATAATAAAGTGGTGAAGGAAGAATTTAGTCTGTAAAATGAGACAGACTTGCTCATTTTAAGTATCCGTGATATACGTTTTACCAGATTTGTGACCTTGGGCTAATTATTTTATGTGTCCATTTCTTAGGGTTCTCATCTACCTCATATGATTTTTTTTAAATTAGGATAATTCATATAAAGAGCCTAATATTATGCCAGACATATGGTATCGGCTTATACTTTCATTGCTGTCAATCATCACCATCATCATGGACAACTATCTTTTTTACACAGGTTTCATAGCACAACTAGTCTTTTCAAACTTTTTATAACGTTGAGTATTATTCTCCTTCATTTGACCACTTTTCTGTACATAATTTATCTGAAAGCCCCTTAAAGTTCCCTCATAAAATCATATAGAGGGTAAATAAGTAAACGAAAATAATATTGTCAGATTCTGTTAACGTTTTAGGCTCTTTTCTGAGCTGCTCCATACCTAGATGATTCATAAATTGCCATTTCAGTCCTAGATTTTGCCTCTGAAATCCAGACCTCCACGTGTAACTGCTTTTGTGTCTTTAGCTCTTAGATACTTCAAAAGCAGCATGTTTAATAACAAATTTGTGACCTTCCACCCTATCTTTATGTAGATCAGGTCTTCTTTAGTCTTCCCTTTTCAGCAGATACCACCATTGCCCCTCCAGTTGGGCAAATTATCTAGCAGGTTGCCTTGATGTCTCCTTCTCCCTCATTCTCCATATCTAGCTTCTCACAAAGACCTTTGATAGTCTCTCTAACTCTCCCTCAGATTTTACTTCAACTCTTCCCTAAATCTCCACTTAATTACCACTTTTGCCCCCAACGCTCTGCCCCTACACCAGTTTAGATCTTTCTGGCCCAAACCCTTCTTCGTTCCATGTACCTCTGCAGCAATCACAGAGGTAAGTTGTACACTGGTTTTTAAAATTATTTGATTTGTATTTATTTAAGATCCTTCAAAGAAACATAGTGTCTATTTTAGCTCATCATTTTAACTTTAGAATCTAATGTTTTCAAAATGTCAGTTGGAACCCGTTAGCGAGTAGTGAAATCATATTAATGGGAATTGCAAAGTATCTTTTTTAAAGGAAATAGGGCACACTAAAAGAAAGTTTGTCAGAGCAAATAAAATGTAGTGAACACACATATTGTATGCTGAAGCATTATTTTAGTTTTGAGCATATCTATGTATTCATACATTATACATTTGTATACAAGTCTTGATGTAAAATATATTTCCTACTGTGAGTTTCAGACAAAAATTATAAAACCATGAATGTAGGGACATGACTGACACCTATTAGACATTTAATAAATATTTGTTGAATCAACCAATCGATTAATGCCTTTTTCCCCTCCTTTATTATTCCATTTGTTCATTTTAGGCTACAGACTTGTAAGTGAAGTTTGCAAATAAGGTGACATATCTCTGTGTACATTTTTGAAATGTAATTCACAAGATTCTATAGCAAAGGTTTCTAGCTTAATTTAATGCTACTCTGGTCAATGAATATAAATATGGTTATTAAGTAACTAAATAACAATAATTACTGATTTTTATTATGTATTAGATTTAAGTTTTATTCAATTCTCACTGTCCTTGTCAGTAGTAATGTATTCATTATTAGTAGTCAGTGTTTTTTTAAAACAATACTGGCAAGTTTATGCATTCATTTTTTCCCACACACATTAATTGGGTGCATACTTTATGCCAGGCATTCTGCCAGGACCTGGGTATACTAAAATGAATATGATGACTTCAAGGAACCCTTACTTTTGAGAACTAATCAATTAATTCCACGAATATCTGTTGAGTACGTATTATGTCCCAGGAACTATATTCAGGTCTGAATAATACAGTGATGAAAAATATAGGTAGTCTGTGTTTCTGACCTTGAGACAAAGATTCAAATTCAAATAATTTATCAGAGAGGTGATCCCAGAAAACACTGACAGAAGTGCGGAAGTAAAATAGAGAAAGAAAGACACCCAATAAGCAATTTGTTATCAAGCCAGTGACCACTGTAAGTAACTGGAACTTAATCCTGCTGAGAAGTCACCTCAGTTATGCTGCCTGATAACTGTCAGTCTGTTGTGGGCTCTTCCTAGGGACTTTAATTCTCAGGCACTGGCATGCCCTGTAGGCAGTTGAGGTCCTGGCACAGAGCTGCAGATATTGGCAGTATCTGCATCTGAGTGCACTAGAAACCTGAAGCCTGGGAGGGGCAAGTGGGGGCGGGGTCCGTGGAGATATGGGTGGGGCAACAGCCTCAGAAGACTTACAGTATGACGGCTATCTCAGGCTTCACTACGTCAATTCAATTTAAATGAGTGTGTGAGTAGTGAGTACTTTCTGCTATTGTTTGAAACTAAAAAAAGATAATTGTCTTAGTTGACTGATGATCTCCTTTTAGTTGTCTTTCTCCTATATGGGAATTAAATGCCTGCCTTTTTTTTTTTTTTTTCCAAAATGCTTTTTGAAAGAGAGGGAAAGACAGAGACACCACAAGTGGGGAGGGGCAGAGAGAGGGAGAAAGAGAGAATCTGAAATAAGCTCCTGTCAAGTACAGAGCCAGAGGTGGGGCTGGAAGCCATGAAACCATGAGATCATGACCTGAGTGGAAACCAAGAGTTGGATGCTTAACCGACTGGGCTATCCAGGCACCCCTAAATGCCAGCTCTTTTAGTCTTCTCCTGCAATCGCTCTTTTTAAGTTATTGAATTACTTCCAAGTTATTTCTCTTCATGGCTCTTTCAGAGTTCCAGATATTGAAGGCATAGGAATACAAGTATAAATATGAACAAATATAACTAATGTTTGTTGAGTGTCTTATTGTGTGCCATTAATTGTTAATAGGTTTACATAAATAACCTTACTTAATCCTAACACTTTGAAGTCCTTGCAACCATTGTCCTTATTTTACAGATAGAGAAACTGAGGATAAAAGATTAAGGAAATTGCAGAAAATTTCAGAGCTAATAAATGATGAGGTCAGTACTCAAACTCAAGTCTGATTTCAAAGTCCATGCTTTTCATCAATACACTAGTATCTTCACACACAATGAAGAAGACACACCAGAAAATTCCATGGACTCAAAGCTCCCCACCCCCAGAACGAAGGGATACTTCTCTATTATAAATAGATTCATTTTGAATCTAGCAAAGAAATTACAGGTTAGAATTTAAGTAGAACATAAATTAGATAAATTTATTTATAAATGGCATAAATTAGTCAAGAATGTGGCAGTGGGGTCAGGACTGTATTATAGGGATAAGAATCCCAATTCCACCAGTTAATTTTCTTTGGTATGAATACATTAGATAACATCTCTATGTCTCTTTCACTTTATCTCTACTTAAGAATCATAATGCCATCTGGGGCGCCTGGGTGGCTCAGTCAGTTGAGTGTCTGACTTCAACAGTAGGTCATGATCACACAGTTTGTGGGTTTGAGCCCCACATCGGGCTCTGTGCTGATGGCTCAGAGCCTGGAACCTGCTTCGTATTCTGTGTCTCCCTCCCTCTCTGCCTCTCCCCAACTCATGCTCTGTCTGACTCTCTTTCTCAAAAATAAATAAACATTAAAAAAAACGAAACATAATGCCCTCAAACCCAGAATTGTTGTGGAAATTAAATGGAACCACATATGCAAAATGGTTAGAATAGTGCCTGCCCCATAGTAAGCCTTCAATTAATGTTAACCTGAATCAATAATCATCATATGACAAGAAAATATTCAGAATTAGCCATTTGAGTATGCAAAATAATCTACAGTGTTACTTTAAATGTCAACAAAATTAATAATAGCCTTATTACCAAGGAAGACAATAAAGAACACAAAATCTTCTAACACCCTGGTATTATAAGCACTGAGTAACTGTTTGTTGAGTGAATGAATAAAATGTTAATTGTTTTCCTTGAAGAAATATCCTTTCCAATTTTTGAGAAAATGCCTACTAAATACACAAGTCCACATAACTTTTGTGGTTGTGAGTAGAACTTTCAAGAAAAAACAGGTGTTCTATGGAAAAAGTGGCTAGTTTAGCTTGCAACTTGCTTAGGTGTCTTTCCTCAAAACAACTATCGCACACTTGCATGTAGCTGAATTCCTTTATGCAAGCATAGCATAGGAGAGATATGTACTCAAGGGTCAGGTTATAATAAAACTTATAGTGTTCAATGTTTCATCAAAGACATTCTTGTTTTTTTTTTTTTTTCTTTTTAAACTGAGATTGTTTGGTAGTAAAGAATGCATACCCTCCACTAGAGTTAGTGCCTGGCCCTGATCTGTACGAAAGTACAGCACTTTTATCCACCACTGTTTTCGCCCCATTGGTGCAAATGTTGACATTGGAAAAAAAAAAAAAAAAAGCAAATCTATCCTTGTATTATTATGAAAATATTTTTGGCCTTGAAGAACTGTTCAAAAACTATTGGGTTCATACTTTAAGAACTGTTGGCCTGTAATGCAAAAAATTCCTGAACATAAACATGAAGTATTTCAGAATAAGAAACAAGTATGTTATCCTGTCAGAAGATGTGGAATGTTTAACACTAAATTGTTTTTACTTCCCAAATAACCCCTTTTGGGTGCACCATTTACTACTTTATCTCAACTATTTAAATGAGCTTTTCTAGTTTTAACCTGAAATCATTGAGGAGGAATAACAAGCTTATACATGGCTGAATTTTCTAACTTAAAGAATTGAATTATTCTCTTCATTTGTTTCATGTTTCAACTGAGATTTCTTAAAAGGTAATACAAATAACAGCATATTACAAATAATTAAGTAAACTAAAAGCATTGTGATGCTCTGTACACATTGGATGCCTTTTGGAATCGTTGCTTCCCTTAAGAAAACAATATATTGATGCTGATAACAGAAAACAAAAGAGAAATAGTGGTCATCTTTTTGTTAACTTTATTTTAAAACAGCAGCTGTTTAATTTGAACATTTTTCCTTATGGTTTATCAAAGTGCCACACAAGTAGTTTTTTATTCTTAGTTAGGGAACCAGATATATTATTAGGTGAGTGCTTATATTATCACCACAATTATTTGATGTGTTTACCATGTCTCACATTATCTAGCTACTTATTATTGAATTAGAGTGATTATAACCACCTCTCTGTTTTGTTGCATTATTATTGTTGTTGTGAAGGCTTTCCACTAAAAGACAGCTTCACATAGATCAACAATTGCCAATCAGAAAACAAAGGATGGTAAAATAAAAATAAAACTCATTAATTCAACAACTATTGAGAGCCACCTACCTCAGGTTATTTGTTAGAAGCTTTGAAGTATTCAAACATGTCACCAAATAACCTAGAATCTAGTAAAAATAACATAAAATAAAATACATGAGAGGGGCCATGAAACACACTGATAAAAGCTGCAGTTCAGAGGAGGGAAAAATTACTTGCAAATGGGAAAATTTATTATTACCCTGAAATAATAAAATGTGTTCTTACATTTTTAGTTTTTCAACAATGCTTTAACTGTTAGATTTCTTCAATTCTCACATCTTGCATTATTAAAATTAAACATTTTATACATGCTGTTCAGAGTATTAGAAAGTTATCAAGTACAGTGCAGGCTTCCAAATTATGCTAAAACAGGGCTTAAGCAGTTGAAACAGTTGTAATACTGTCTTCTCTGTAGGAGATAAATGTAGGCAGTTAAGTGAGTAAAGCCTGAATTTTATACCATTTGCTTGGAACAGACCATAGCTAAGAGTTCCATTGGCCTCATTGATACAGCACCCAGGGGCCTCAGAAGATCCTGTGTTCTGGTTCTATTCCATCACTAATTTGCAAAGTAACTTTAATGGAGCAACTCAAATACAATGTCCATTTTTTCCATTGACACAGTTAAGTTTTTATTGCACACAGAGAACTCAAAAAATAGAGAATTACAGGTAAATTTTATGTTCAAGTAATTTGACTCTACATATATATAAATATATATATTATATATAAATATATATACATATATAATATATATAATATATATAAATATATATTATATATTTATTTATCTTCTGTATGTTTACAAATTTAAGTATAAAAACATAACATTTTCAGTGGTGGTTTAATAAACCACTTTATTGAACTTATGCCTATTTCCAGATACAACCAAAAATATATCCAACTACACAGTATTTTAAATAGAAGCTAATTTTCATTATTAATATTGCCAAGAGACAATTCTACATGAATATTTCATGTTACCGCATGGTTTTGGCTTTCTGGACAAAAAGCTGGCAAAACTCGATTAAAGAATGATCGAACAGCAAACGTGTCCTAAAAGCTAGATTTGTGTGTTGCTCCAGAGAAATTTGCAAACTTGTCTTTCCCAGAGCCATTTGTTCACACTTCAGCATGGTGAAAGTAGAGAGCTTCTCCTCTACTGCCCAGAGAAGATTCCTTTGTGTTCCAGAGTAATGGTCTCTGTCTGGTGGTAGGATGGGCCAGTGTGCCAGCCACCACATTGGAAGTGCTGAGTCTCATAATTCTCCTGTGGTTCAACACCACTGCATGAACGCACAGGGTAACATCAGGCTCTTTTCCTGTCACCCCATGTAGAATGAGTGCTGAGATGCTATGTGAGAAACAGATGGTCCATTCTCTGATTCACAGACTTGTGTTTCCTGTAAAAATATCTATCTACTTCTGCCTGTCTGTGTCTACCTATCCATCCATCCGTCTGTCTTAACTTAACAGTAATCACCTACTTGTATTACTTAGATTATTCAGAAATCTTGTGACTTTCTTTTATTTCTTTTTAGCTTTATAAGAGAATTAAGAAAGTAAGAAGGCCATGCCAACTGAAATAGTGTTAGATTTTTATAACACAAATGTTGCTTTTTAAGTTTTACTAATTTTACTTGATAGTTTAGAAAATAATACTTCAAGTTAAGTATACTCATGGGTGAATTATATTCTCCTTCCTTCAAAGTTTGTATTTTGCATTCATACTCAGTCACCTCTAAATGGTTGTTAAATTTTGCAAAAAAACTTTTATAAAGTATGATATAAGAGAAAAATTTTTTTAATATTATTGATATTTATATTGGTCTACATAGAAGCAAACATGGGAATACTTACTTCATTTTCACAAAGGCTAAAATTCAGTTTCTTTATTAATAAAAATAAAATTTAGAAACATTTTCTGAATCAAGACTGCCTTGAAAAGAGTGTTTTAAAATGTGCCTGTAAGAGAGAAACCTGTGATCTGTTTTATACTAACTGGGAATTTAATATATTAGGAAATTTGTAGAAACAAGAATGATGCGTAGAGAGATTTAAAATACTAATGGAACAGAGAAGATAGTACCACATATACATGTTCTTTCTTAGAGGTACTTTTCTTCCCCCTAGGAAAAGTATAGCTTCTCTTTGGGAAAATTGAGATTTGGTCACACTTCAGAGCCTTTGATAAGTGCTTTGATGTTCAATAAGAAAGGAAAAAAGGCTGTTGCTTTTGCAAAGAGAATCAAGAAAATAATAACAGTTTCAGCAAAAGGGCATTGTTTTATGTATTTTATCACACACTACCCAGAATGTAAAGAGGCCCTGTTCATTAAACTAGAGTAAATACATGTTGTTTGAAAACAAACAGGACACAGGTATGAAAATAGTGACTAAACAATACGACATGCTAATTGCTTTGTATGTAGCAGATAGCTCTCTCTCTCTCTCTCTCTCTCTCTCTCTCTCTCTCTCTCTCTCTCTCTCCTCTCTCTCTCTCTCTCTCTCTCTCTCTATATATATATATATATATATATATATATATCTTACCTTGAATAGTAGAAGAAGAGAAGTGCAGTAAATAAGCTACATAGAGGGTGTCATGTACAGCTCAATGTTTGTCTTATGGTAGAAATGTATCACTCTAGTGAACAAAGAGAATACAGTTTGCTGTGCATGTAAACAACAATTTAGCAAAAAGAATATTTGCTCAATTTAAATAATGGCTTTCAAGACGGTGGTACCATAGTGCCCTAATGGGCTTTTCTTTGAATGTTGTACTTGACAGCTTTAATAAAATGGTCGTATTCATACTATGATGGACCACTGTGGATGCAGAAATAACTTGTAGTTAATTTATTTAAGGGCTTTAATGCAACTGATGAATATGGAAGTAATAGAGTTCTGATAGTTCCAAAGAACAGCACATCTGCCTCTTTTATATAAGGGGTGGGGGGAGGGGGTGGTTGTCTTGGGACAAACCTATAGAAATGATGGCTGTAACAAGAGCTCCTTTCTCTCCAAAGGTGACTGCAGAACAAGGTGTGAATGTAGCTGTAGAATTTATGGGCATAACTGTGCTAACATGTGAAAGTGAATTTAAATACTTAAAAGATTTCAAAAGAAGCCAGCATCCATATCCAGAGTTTCTAGGTCAATTTTTTTCGATGTGCTAACATGCTAATTTGTGTGGGTCAAAGGGAAGATGAGCTGAATTTAGCAGAGACAGGATAGAAACCTCTGGGTGAGGGGACAGGCTTAGCTGCTGATGCTGAAGTTAGAGTGGGGAACTTTTTATGAGGTTTTTCCAATGCTGAGAGAGGTTTTGTAGAAAGCGCTAAACCTAACTAATGGGAATATGAGAAAAATTCCTTAGGGATTATTTGGATAGAAAAAAATATAAAGAGAGTAATTATTGCAAGAATTGTTGGAGTTTAGAATGTATATAAGAAGGAAATGTCAATCTGAGGACCAACTAAAGACTGATCTAACCAAGGTGATGAAACAAGAGTGGCCAGCATAATTTCATATTTAATTCTCATGGTGTGTTAGACTTTTATTGCCTCTTGCCTGTGTTATTTTAATAACTTTCCCATGGAATTATCCACCTTTGATATAACATACGTCTAATCCATCCATAAGGTTACTTCCAGAGTCAAATGTATAAATCAAAAGTCAATTCTCTACTCATGATTCAAGTCTCAGGTGTTCCAAGGGCCACATTCTCCATCTCCCCAAACTAGAATAAATCCTTCCTTTGCTTCCCCTAAAACTTTGCTTTGATTTCTATTTCCTTAATTAATTGAAGTCCACATAAATCTGTTCTTTGCTTATGCACATGCCAGTAGCATGTGGATTTTTCTTACTGATATTCTATTCTTAGGTCGCTTAACTAAAAAGCACAACAGAACAAAAAATGTTCTTTATCTGAAAGAGAGATTGCCCAGACTAAGCCAGAGATTTTTAAAAAAATGGGTTATGACTACCAAAAGAATAGTGCTTTCTGGGGATTGGGAACAGAGGAAGGCCTTTCTGATTAAGCAGAATCGTGACGGTTGTTGTACAAAGAAACGTTTAATCTATTAAACATTTTTCAAACTCGAGATTGCTCGTTTCTTTCATTTCAACAGTTTGTATGATAAATCCTTCCCATACTGTACTGAAGATTGATTTTCAGTTCTCAAGTACAGTGAACTGGAAGGGTCAGGGATGTGTTCACCGGAGAGAAAGAGAAGGTTGGAGGAAAATTATAATCTGTGGTGCAAACTCTGCAGAGCCTACCAGCTAGATGTTTCTCTAAAGCTTTTAGGAAGGAGAACTTCACCAAAGAATGTGATGAAATAAAACCTTTCTGAAGAAGCTGTCTTGCATCAGTGGTGGATGCCTTCAGCTGATAATTTTATATACTTTCAACTCACTGTTTTAAAAATATATGCTACATTTTTAGTGGTGGGGGGAATGATTTACTACTGTTAAAAATAATATGCAGAAACAAATTAATGGAATATTTCATGTTCACTGGTCTAAATAGAGTCAACATTCTGAAAACAAGCTGGCAAGACTTTTTCCCTTTTTTTCATTTCTTACATTTTCTTGTTTTCCTTTAAGATTTTTCCCAAACCAAAGACTCCTTGGTTAGTATAATAAATGCTTAAAATTTGCATAATATATTAACATTTAAATATTATTTGTTTCTTTAAAATTGCCTATCTTATATATAGTATGTTCTGGACTCAGAATTTCAGTGGCTAAGACTGTCCCTCTGGTGTGCAGTGAGTTGGGTCAGTGTAAAGATTTCCACATCCCATTTTGAAAGTAGTTTTCCTTTTGAAATATAAGCATCTTGTATGCCAGATTTAGCATAGGTTTCTTATATACTCAATAGAAAGAATTGATGAAACTTTTTGATTGTGTTTACTTCAGTAAACATATGCAGGGAGTGGAAGTCACTCCCTATGTTCTGTGTGTGTGTGTGTGTGTGTGTGTGTGTGTGTGTGTGTGTGTGTGTTTAAAAGGATTAAAATCATTATTTTCCAGGAAAGTGAATGGTAATAACAATGAGTGAAATTATTGTCCCCTATTTTTATCTGGCAAGTATTCTACAAAATGCTTTAACTTGTTTATGTTTTCTTACCATTTTCCTCCTTTCTTACTAATTTGACCTAAATTACCTTAGAACTTATATTAGCTCACAGCACTTCACAGATGATTTAAACAATCCCTATCTGAACTGACCTTTACCTTACATTTTCTATGCTTCTCCTTAGGTGCCCTATTTGATTTCTGGTCCTGAAAGTCTCGATGCAAATTGTTCAGTTAGTAGCTTCAGATTTTAATCTAAGAATGTGAACTGCTTTGCAACTAATAGCCTTGATTCTCGAAAAAGAAAAAAAAAGAAAGAAAGAAAAGAAAAAGAAAGAATGCAGTTTACCTTAAATACAATACTCAACTTTCCACTTTGTCAGTAATTCCATTCCAAGTATTTCACATTTTGTGACTAACTAAAACCACTTTATACGTTCCATTTCCTTATTTTTCTACAACGTACATAATAAAGAACATTTATATGGAAAGGGGAATATGGTATGACTTTACTATCACTTTTACTTCAGTTGTATTTTTTTTTCAAACTAGCTTTACAAACACCAATACACAGCCCACTGTGTTAATTACTTTCTCATCTTTTAACTTTTGTGAGTCCTGTTCACATTACACATGCAGACCATGTTGGCAATTCAACCTAGTGATCTGAGTTCAGCCAAAGAATAATTATTCCATTAAGAGGCAAAACCTTGAAGATTTTTTTTCTAAATTTCACAGTTACTAATTAAAGAGTATAACATAAATAGCCATAACACCAAAAATGGATTCTTCACCCTCAGTGCTCCCACTGATCTCTGAGAAGCCAGTCTGCTGCTCCACAAGTCTCCTCTCCTCTTTTCAGAACAGGGTCTGATTTCAAGTCCTTTGACAAAGCTCATCTTCAACTTACTTCACTGTTTCACCTGAACTGTGTTTTGTGGTGACCAGAAGTAGCAGGCATGACTTGTGAACCAATTACAGCTCTAAATCAATGCTTTCCTTTTTCCCCTAGTTCACATTCATTTCCATAAGAGCTAATGGCTTGATGGAACAGATTTTTTTCCCCATGTGTTAATCCTCACTGATTGAAACATCTCCAGGAACAAACCACTGTTCCTTATTACACAAATTGTAAACTCAGTGGAAGTGGACTTTAGGGGATGTTTCAACACTCCTTATTTAATGAAAACAAGGAAGAGTCTCTATTTCCATACATTGCTAAAGTGTTACCAAAATCTAAAAATAGGTTTGAATGAATTTACATAATGGAGAAAGGCAGTCATGAGAAAGGAAAAGAAGAAAACTAGAATTAAGTTCTTTGTGAATACTTTGGGAAATCCACTGAAAACCAGACTTTCATACAAAGTGCACAAAATGGCCATCGCCAATAATATATAAGACTTTCACCAAAATTGTTCTCAGAACTGTAAGCATTGGAGTGGCTTTCCTGACTGCATGATGTCGTGAAAATAGCTCAGTACAAAATATTCCTTGTTCTAGGAAATTTGGTCTTGTAACAACTTTAAGAAACTTGCTGAAGGTGGGTGAGAGTTAATACCTAAAATAAATAAGTGGTTACTTAGCTACATATGGATTTTTAACCAACAGCCACCCTATAAAAATGTCCAAATCCTCCCCACATATCCACCTCCTCTCCCCTTCTCTAAATTATTTTTTTTCTCTTTAGCATATTATGTATTTTATCTAACAACATGTGTGTTATGCGTCTGTGTGTTGTGTGTGTGTGTGTATGCACACACATATATTATCATTTTCATTGTCTGAATCTCCCTCAGGATTGTGAGCTCCTAGAAGGCAGAGATGTTTCCCTTGGGTTTCCTATTGTTTCCTCAGCTTCTGGAACAGGGCCTGGCATGGAATTGTGCTCAGTCAGTATTTGTTGAGTGGTTGATGGAAACTGGAAGTTCTGATGCAAAGAGAAGGCTATGGTTTTCTATTTCTCTTCCAAAGAATGAAAGATGTTCATCACTTCTGGAGTGAAGCACTAACTTGGTAAAGGAGGCATGTGACCAATACACCCTAGTGCAACCTGGTAGCAGCTTTCCTAATAGCAGCTGTAAGGGCTCAGTAAACAAAGTCCTTGAGATAAAATTCCACAACAGCACAGAAAGTGTGAGAAGGAGAAATAGACTGCACCCATTGCTGGCAAGAGTATTTATTATTGAAGTTGTATACAGTTGTTGTGGTACATTGATAATAAAACGGATAGACTTTGAACTTTTAAAAAAAATTTGATGTTTATTTATATTTGAGAGAGAGACAGATGTGAGCAGGGGACGGGCAGAGAGAGAGGGAGACACAGAATCTGAAGCAGGCTCCAGGCTCCGAGCTGTCAGCACAGAACCCGACGTAGGGCTTGAACTCACAAACCGCGAGATCGTGACCTGAGCAGAAGTTGGACGCCTAACCGGCTGAGCCACCCAGGCGCCCCTGCATTTTTTTATTAATTGTTTATAGATAGTCTGCAGAGAATATATATCCTTATACCTGCCCAGGGCACACAACTCCCCACTGACACCCCATCTGACCTCTCCACGTCTCCAGACCTGAACTCCCCTGGAAGGAGTGGAATGAGACACTGCATGCATTAGCATCTTTCTCTTATTTGTTTATTCAACTAATATTTACTGGAGAGCTAAAACAATACAATTTGGTAGATTCAAAGGTGAGTGAGTAAAGGAAGTGACCCATACATTTTTGGTCTAATGAGTTTATTAAAGTAGAAAACAACGAAAGATGAGGAGGCACTTGTGGAAAGTCCTCAGGTTTGCTCTTGGACACATTGAGTTGGAGATGTTGAATTCCCCAATAATTATTGTACCATCTGTTAATAAAGCAAAATTAAATGTATTAGAACTTACAGCTATAAGAAATGATCCAGTGAAGTGTCTTAGTGTCTCAAAGGGCGAAGTCAAAAGTGACATATTTTTTTAATTTTGAGGTCTGGGATCAATAAGTTTAAGGTAGGGTTTTTTGTTTGTTTTTTTTTTCAAGACAGAGAACTTATTGGAATTGGACAACATTCATGACATGCTAGTTTAGAATTGTTGGACAGAGCAGACTTCGTGAAGTCAGCCTTGATAAGTAAACTTTCTCAAGTGAGCAGACTATTGTGTCTAAATTGATCTGCAAGGATTTCCTGAAGCAGGCAATGGAGTTATGGGATTACAGTTATATCTTTTCTTTGTAAAGGTTTACTGAAACAAACAACTAAGATGGTTTGACACATTTGGTCTCAGTTCTCAGAGGTAGCCTGTGAGACATCCAAGGGCTGATGTTGAATAAACAGTTGGAACTCCGAAAGGTAGTATAAAATTTAGGAGTAATCATTATATAGATTATAATAAGGATCTGGAGATGGTTCTGTTCAAGATTACCCAGGAAAAGAAAAGAAGTAGCCTAGATTAGAGTATTGAGAAACGTCAACATTTAACAGAAAGTTATTGAGAGGTGAGCATTCAGAGGATATTGGGAAGTGGCCAACAATGCATGAGGATAAACAATAGAGTGTAAGGTGGGTCCTTCAAGAAGGAAAGGGTGATCAGCAAAGCCAATGCTGCTGAGTGCTCAGGTAATATGAGGACACCAAAATGTCCACTTAGTAACTTGAAGTCATTGTTGATTTTAATGTGTGCTGTTTTGGTGAATTTATAGAAGCAAAAACAGATTAGAAAAGTTTAAAAAAGGAATGAGTAGATAGAGAATTGACAGTACTTCAAGAATTTTGACTGAGCAAGAGAAAGATAAGTTGATAATTGTAAGAATGTGACAAGTTGATATTTTTCAAGTGAGAGAGATTTGAATATATTTAAATATACATAGTCTCTGCCACTATTCTCCATAATCTTATAAGAAAAAGGTAAATGCATCCTTTCTTTGTGTCTTCTTTCCTTCCATGTAACTATTCATCATGCATTTCATCTAGCAAAGAGCAGACACAGACCTTGGCCCTAAGGAACTTACAGTCTCATAGAAGACCAACATGTTGAAGGGAAATGCCAGGAAGTGTATAAACATCCTATCCCTGTTACTGCATCACTAGTATAAATGCAGTTTAAGTTTTATGTTACTGAGTTTACATTGCTTTACAATGCAAGTATTAGACTAAAGATTGAATTGTGTTTTGAAGCCTCTGAATCAAATTTCCTCCAGACACAGCTGGCTCCATACATGGATGAAACCTGCAACCTAGAGCTCATTAACATGATGAAACAATCAAGTGAACTAGCAGGTACAAAGCTAAGACAAAAAATAGCATCAGTTAAAAAAATTAATTATAAAAGCCTAAGTTGAGAGTGGGGGCATAAAATTTCAATCTGTTGAGGCAGGATACTTCTTAAAATTCACCTGACATTGCTATTAAATTAAATGTTCTTTCATTCCAATGCTAAAAATATTTATTTTCCCCAAATTCCTTAAACCAAAGGTGTCGTAAGTGAACTGGAATACATGTAGGAAGTCGCTGTGCATTCTCATGTTGCTAATTGGAATTTTGATGAGTATAATACAGAAGCAAGACAAGACAAGAGCAAAGTATTTCCATTAGTTTCACTTACCCATGTTTCTGCATCTTAATCAGAGCTTTGTTAATATTTGAATATGCATTTAAAGCCCCAAGTGCATAGGCAGTCATGGAAGTTTCATTAATAATTATAATTCATATAAGAAGATATATACTGAAGACAAATGCTTAAATATGAATTTTAATTATAGTTATGAAAACTTATTTTGTAGCTTAAAATCTAAAAAAAATTGCAGCAGGAAATGAACTTATGTTAGCTACTAAGATACACTGTGGTTTATCAGTTATTGAGAAAAAGTAAGATTTTTATCTTAAAATCATATTTCTCCCCTGTTTTTTCATGTAGGGCCATTTGGAAACAGGCAAATGGGAAAAGAGATATTGATGTTACTTGCAATGCCTTATGTTCTGCAGATTCTGAGCTATGCAGTCTTCAAAAAGGACATAATGGAGCAGAGAAAGCTGTCACTCTAGAGCTGTGACTCTTTTCTCCTTTAGCGGTCATGCTTTGAATGGGTCCTTCTGCAGACGAAAGGCTTGAAGTAATAATAATCGCCATTCCCTCCTCACAGCAGTATGCCACAGAACAAAACTCCCTGGAATAATGCCAGCTGAAATGATGAAGTATATCTTTTCTATATATCCACAAGGATACTTACCTTAGTGTCTTCTAGGCTCTAAAGGAGAGGATATAGTTCATTGTTACCAGCTGCTCTAAATCTTCCTTACTGTGTTCAGCTTACCCCTTTAATAACAAGAGGAAAAATACAAGGGCCTTTCTATCACAGAACAAACATTCAGATTTCCATTCTTAGGATGCACTCTGACTCAAATATTGTTTTATACTAAGTATTAGCATGGAGTAGGCATTGAACATTAAATTTACAGAGAAGCAGCGTATTTTTAGAGTAATATGATAATCACTTATGAGATGTTACTAAATATCCCCAAAGCTTTTATGCAAAGACAGAAGGAATCTTTAAACCAAAACAGATTGAGTTACTTGAAATTTTAGCAAGTGGGTTGGTTTAGAATTCCCATGAGAAGCAGTTGATTAAGCTGTGATGGTAGCAGTCATTTGACTGGATGCACACACTATGCAAAGATCAGCCCCACACTTAAACGTCTATTGTGTCAAAAAGGCTACCTGTCCCAGAACATGATATCCATTGGCCTGCCAGCCAGTAATATGTCTTGGAGCTATTGTGCAAAAATCAAAGCCTGTAGTCCTTACAGTGCCCTGTAAGATCCACCATCATAAGACTCCATTCTGCCTCTCCCCATCACATTTTCTCTGGTTTTCTTCTTTCCCTGGGTCACTCCACTGCAGGCATAGGCTTCCTTCCTGTTTGTTGGAACACTCCATTTGCAATCTCATCTAAAGGCCTTTGCCTGAATTCTTCCTCCATGGAATCGCTTGGCTAACTCTGTTACCTCTTTTAGTGTTTCCTTAAAGTTTCTCTTCTAATGTAATTTGCTCTAATTACCTTACTTAATACCACAACTAATTTCCACCCCATTCGCCCATTCCCTTGTTTTTATATTTTTTTCATAGCACTTTTCACTATCTAACATAAAATTTCTGTATTTATTATGTTTATTGCTCATTGTCTGTGTCATTCACTGCATGATGTACTTCCTCATCTCATTTATCTCTAGGAGTAGGAATCTTTATCTATTATGTCCATTGTTGTATCCCAAATGCTAAGAAATGGGCCTGACACATTATGGGCACTTAATAGATATTTGTTGAATGAATGAATTACTGAAACCATAAACCATCTTTTCTCATTATCCTAAAAGGCACTAGATTCATACTCTCCTATATGAGATTTTAAAAGTAATTCACTTAGTACCTTAATCTATTAACAGAGCCCCTCTTTGGTTCAGGCGCTGACACCAAGAGGTCCTTAAAGGAATGCATTTTGATAACTGCCATAAAATAACTTGTCTGCATACTCACTAATAACTATTTATATATTGAGTTTATAAAATTACCTAAACATATTTAAGTTATCAGAGATATGACAGAATCAAACTAAAAACCTACTTTTTGATGAGGAGACTTGAAAAGCAAGTTTGCTCCTAGCATGTAGTAGGGCAAAGGAAAGAAGCTGGCTATTCCAGGATGCATCCAGAAGAAAGGGAATAGGATTAGGTGGGTCTTTAGTTTGTGACGGTGGTCTAGACATGATGGGGGAGCAGGGAACCACTAACAGAGGAGGGGAAACAGAAAGAAAAAGCCATTCTCTTTTTATAGTTTTAACAGGGCTAACTCAGCTTGTTGCCTTTCAGTAAGTTCTTGGAAAAAGCCTTTAGTTTTCATCAATTTATCAGGAAGTTTGGAAATACATAGATCCACTAATGGGAAAAAAATCACACACAGGGGAGGTGCATTTACTCTGTTCCTTTCTGTAAAAGAGGAAAAATTAAGAAAAGGAGGGTTTGAGTGGGCATCAAGATCAGAGCTCTGATAGAGAAGGCATTGAAAGGCACAGTTCATATTTCTGAAAAGGCCAAATGTAGGTCTTTCTCCCTCAAGTCGTTCATTACATGCTTTGAACCATCATCGTGTGCTTTCTTCTACAAAGCCAATTTCTTGGGCCATCTTAATGACCTAAAGGAGAGCGTCAAAGGCTGTGAGAAGCACACACACTGATTTTGTGCCATTCCTATCTGGAGCAGATGGCTCTATTCCAAGAGTTAAACGTCTCTCTTAAAAATACCTTTGGATACTTTTAAAGTCTTATATATTCTAAATCAGTTTATTTTTTCATCTCTAGATATCAGAAGTCCTGACCCAATTCTTCAGATTAACCTATATATTTCTTATTGAGAAAATAGATTATAACTAAAGAGGGATTTTGGTAACGAGAAGTCCAAATCCATTCTCTTAATTTCCTTTTTTATAGATCAAGCACTGCAAGATCATTTTTGAGATTGTAACTTTTGAAGCTATATTTTGTAATTACCAAGAGAATGTGGGCTTGTGATATCTGTGGGCTTTTTTTTCTTTTTAAATCAATGTGTCCATTAAGGAATGTATTATTGTACACCAGATGGAATTAAATGAACCATTGTGTGAACTTGGCATTTTCAGATCGGGTTACCTGAATGTAATTACCTGCAGACAGTTTCTAAATATGCTGTTCATAAGGGATTAGCTTTTATATAGAAATTCTCTTTTATTCTCCTCAGTTTTTTTTTTCTTACGATGTGTTTAGTCATTTTGGCTTATTGTACCATCATGTTCTGCCACTGATAATGGTGAGAATTAATCCTGAAGTACCAGAATTGATGAGACAGAACAAGTCGACAGCTGTTTAAAAAACAAATAGGCAAGGGACAGCTTACAGAAGAGAATGTTATGATTTTGTGCCATATACAATTTGAATTGTCTGCCCCAGTTCTAATAATACTGAAATTTGGAGAAATTGTTTTGTGCATTAAACAGATTTTCTTTCAGGAATTTATTCCCAAACTGCAAAGCTGTATTTCATTTCCTATTGTCATTTTTAAATCATTTCAGTTGAAGAATAGAAATTTCTACATGTTCTGTATCCCATTCCATTTGTTTTCTTTGTGAGTGAGCAGAATTATGCTTTCTGTGAGTCACCTCTTCATACAGGGAGTACACCCTCTGGGTGACATTTACTGTTGGTGTGACAATCACCTTCTCTTATTCTTTCTCAAGTAGTGAGTAGTTACATGTCTATTTCCCACATGGATGTCAAGTGCACAATTTTCTCTTAGTAAACAAATATATATATTTAGACTATTGGAAGAATGGGAATTCAAAACTTTATTTTAAATTTTCTACACAAGGTCAATTTTTTTTCTTCTAAAAAATGAATTCTCTATATCATTTCTCAAGCTGTTACTACTTTCTTAGAGCAGTTGGCAAAGAACATCTAATCTCAGTCTGGGCAACATCAAGTTTAATGGGAAAAATGTGATTTATAATTTCACATGATTTCATAGCCTATGTGCTTATTTTTTCCTAAACCTTCTAAACCTCCTGATGACTCCAGTGAACCAAATAGCAAAATGTGTGACCCTTCCTTCCTTCCTTCCTTCCTTTCTTTCTTTCTTTCTTTCTTTCTTTCTTTCTTTCTTTCTTTCTTTCTTTCCTTCTTTCTTTCAGCAAGGGAAAGCATATACTATGTCACCATCAGGAATCAGCTTTCAGAGAATTCAGCTAGTATCATGTTTTAAATTACCTGTTGATATGGGAAGAAACATAGTGAGCACAACCTTGCAAAAATAAATTATTGGAAGAACTACAGATAATTAATATATGCTGCCAGTTTATGAATTAATGTTAGACTATGTTGAAAACAAGTCACTTTCAAACAAGCAACCTTCTTACATTGTAATTAATATGGACTTACAATTAATGTTACATATGCTATAGTTTCTAACTTGCATGTTAAAAGAAAAAGACTTTTTCTACTTTAAGCAAAAAGTAATTTGCTGGGTTCATGCCAGACCCCTTAGTGGGAGTCTCAAGAATTAAGCTTGGAGGCAAAAAGGAACATAACAGCTCTTGAAGTCTGAGAAGCAGGAATGACAGGAATAATCATGTAGAATCTTTCTGTAACAGCTTTATGGAGATATAATTCACACAGCACACAGCTCACCTGTTTAAAGAGCACATATACAATGTTTCAACCATTCTTTCTATCTTTGTATTTCTCATCTAAGAGTCCCAAGTCCTACGGCAGCATTCAGTTGGCCAGGCTAAGCCACAGTTGTCTTTCTGCTCATGTCAGAGCTGGTGAGGATGAGGGGTGTTTGGGTCATGGTATGAGAGGCTCCCATATCCAGCAGCAGCCACCTGCATTCACACTTCCAACAAGTGAGGTGTAATAGACAAATGTTATTTGGAGTGATGTGCTGGCAAATATTCAACAATTGGCTTTCTAGAAACAAAAAAAAAGTGTCCTTTATTTTGCTTTTAGCATTTACAGATTTCCATGGTATAAATACTCCAAGTATGAGGAATAATTTGAAGCAATGAATAAGAGAGCTTTCAGAGTTGGGTAGAGATGCTAATAATATACTCTTGTGAGTTGAAATGAGTTGGCTCTGGCTACCACTAGATTCCCCCCTCCAAAATAACATGGGTGGTCTCAAGGAGTGGGATTGAATGCTAGTTAAAAGAAAATTAATGAATTAAAATTAATTTATTTGATTTTAATTACTGTATGTTAACTAATTCATTATTTTTTTTTACCACCTAGCATTCATCCCCCTCCCTGATATAAAAGTAAAATTGTGTATTTAGGTATTCAACCCAGATGTTGTTGACCCTAAACACTCTCTATATATACATTTTTTTAAGTTTATTGATTTATTTTGAGAGAGAGAGAGAGAGCACAAGCAGGGGAGGGGCAGAGAGAGAGGGAGAAATAGAGAATTCCAAGCAGGCTCCACACTGTCAGTGCAGAGCCCCCATGTGGGGCTCGAACTCACAAACCGTGAGATCATGACCTGAGCCAAAACCAAAAGTTGGACGCTTAACAAACTGAGCCACCCAGGTGCCCCAAATATGTTTTTTAAATAAATTAATAAGCAATTAAGTAGATAAGAATTTGCTCATGGACATGTTAAAAACTACTACAGTGTCTACACTACACAAAGCAATCTACACATCAAATACTATCCAAATCAAAATAACACCAGCATTCTTCACAGAGATAGTAATAAATAATCCTAGAATTTGTATGGAACCAAAAAAGACCCCGAATTGCCAAAGCAATCCTGAAAAAGAAAACCAAAGCTGGAGGCATCACAATCCCGGACTTCAAGATATATTACAAAGCTGTAATCATCAAGACAGCATGGTACTGGCATAAAAACAGACACATAGATCAATGGAACAGAACAGAAAACCCAGAATTGGACCCACAAATGGGTCCAATGACCATTAGTATGGTCAACTAACTTTGACAAAACAGGAAGGAATAGACAATAGAATAAAGACAGTCTCTTCAGCAAATGGTGTTGGGAAAATGGACAGCGACATGCAGAAGAATGAACCTGGACCCCTTTCTTACACCAAGACAAAAATAAATTAAAATGGATGAAAGTCCTAACTGTAAGACAGTTAATTTGAAAGATCCTAGAGGAAAAACCAGGCAACAACCCCTTTGACTTCTGCTGCAGCAATTTCTTACTAGACATATCTCAGGGTACAAGGGAAACAAAAGCAAAAATGAACTGTTGGGACCTCATCAAGATAAAAAGCTTCTGCACAGCAGGGAAAACAATCAATAAAACTAAAAAGCAACCGACAGAATGAGAGAAGATATTTGCAAATGACATCAGATAAAGGGTTTGTATCCAAAATCTATAAAGAATTTATCAAACTCAGCACCCAAAAAACAAATAATCCAGTGAAGAAATCGGCAAAATACATAAACCCTTTGCAAGAAGACATCCAGATGGCCAACTGACACATGAAAAACTGCTCACCATCACTCATCATCAGGGAACTACAAATTAAAACCACAATGAGATATGACCTCAAACGAGTCAGAATGGCTAAAATTAACAACTCAGGCAACAACAGATGTTGGCAAGGATGTGGAAAAAGAGGATCTCTTTTGCATTGTTGGTGGGAATGCAAGCTGGTGCAGCCACTCTGGAAAACAGTATGGAGGTTCCTCAAAAAATTAAAAATAGAAATAGCCTATGACCCAGCAACTGCACTACTAGGTGTTTACCCAAAGGATACAAAATTTCTGGTTCAAAGGGCCACATGCACCCCAATGTTTATAGTGGCTCTATCATCAATAGCCAAAATGGAAGGATCCCAAATGTCCATCGACTGACGAATGGATAAAGAAGATGTGGTGTGTGTGTGTGTGTGTGTGTGTGTGTGTGTGTATTGACAATCAAAAAGAATGAAAGAAATCTTGCCACTTGCAACAATGTGAATGGAACTAGAGTGTATTCTGAGTGGAATAAGTCATTCAGAGAAAGATAAATATCATATGATTTCATTCATGTGGAATTTAAGAAAAACAACAGATGAACATAGGAGAATGGAAGGAAAAATAAGATAAAAAGAGAGAGGGAGGAAAACTATAAGAGACTCTTAAATACAGAGAACAAAAACAGGGTTGCTGAAGGGGAGGTGGGTGGAGGGGTGGGCTAAGTGGGCGATGGGCGTTAAGGAGGGCACTTGGGATGAGCACTGGCTGTTATATGTAAGTGATGAATCACTGGGTTCTACCCCTGAAACCAATACTACACTGTATATTAACTAACCTGAATTTAAATAATTGTTTTAAAACCTACTACAGTATTTATTTCATAGAAGAGACCTCTGTCTCTGTCAATAATTACTTAATTTAGCTGGGGAACACATTTGGGCACATTTGAAATATTAAAAGAAATGTCAAAAACTGCTGTGATAGAGAGTATTCTAACATGGCCTCTGTGATATTAACCCCCTGGTTTTATTCCCATAAATATATTACATACATGGCAAAAAGGATTTTGAAAATGCAATTAAGGTTACTAATCATATGACCTTAAGATAGGACGATTATCCAGGTGGACTTGACCTATTACATGAGCCCTTTTAATGCAGGGAGTTTTCTATGATTAGTAGCAGAAAAGTTTGACTTGAAGCCATGAGAAGGATTCAGGGCAAGAGAGACTTTTGTCTTACATAGAAAAAAGCTGGGAACAGCCTCTAGGAGAGTCAGAGCCAACCTTAGCTTTTAGCCGTCTAGAAAAATGTGATTTCAGTCCTATAACTGCAAATAACAGAATTCTGTCAATCTTCCTGAATGAACTTAGAAATTGATTATTTCTCAGAACCCTAGGTAAGAATCCAGCCTGCCTAATACCTTAATTTTGGTTTTGTAAGACCCTAAGCAGAGAAACCAGTCAAGTCTATCTAGGCTTCTGACCTACAGAGCTGTGAGATAACAGATACTGTTTTAAGCTGCTAAGTATGTAGCAATTTGTTACAACAATGGAAAACCAATATAAATAACTGCCTATAAGTAAGTACATTAAATGAACTTTGGTGCTACAAGAATCTGAAGAAATAATTTGCATGAAATAAAGTGAAAGAAAGACTTTTGAAGAACACTTAGAACCAGGTGTTAGAAAAAGACAATTGGAATAAGAAATATGAAATAGTAAGTGGAGAATAAGGAGTGTAAAGGTCATCATGGCATTGAGGACTACTGGCAAGAGAAAAGAGTTGTTAGCAATTGCATATGAGAAGATAGACAAGATTATGTTGGACGATCATAATAGATAAAGTCAGAGAGCTGGTGAATATCTAAAATACTGTCAGTAAATTATTTTCAATGTTTGTGAGAATTTCAATCCATGTAAACTCTAAAAAACTGGACACCAGAACAGCACTTCAGGATACCTAAATCAGAAATTCTTGAATATGTAATAACATCTGTATATTTTACTCCATAGATGATATTGGGGTGCAGCCAATTTTGAGGCCCACTAGTAAGGATTTTGGAATTTATGAAAGTCTAACAACTATACACAGCTATGCAAGAGTTTGGAATTCTTCCCTCCCTTTTCTCCTCCCTCCCTCCCTCCCTCCCTTCCTTCCTTCCTTCCTTCCTCCCTCCCTCCCTCCCTCCCTCCCTTCCTTCCTTCCTTCCTTTCTAATATAAAAGGAAGAACTGAATTAAACCCCACCTAAATTGTATATTACTCTCTTTGGGGGGAAAAAGGTGATTGGGAATATTAAAAAGTCAAACAATCAAATGGACTCAATGTTATTTCTAAGATCATGAAAATTTATGATAGATTATTTCATTAATATCATCTTGAATCTCATACAGTTTAAAAGAATATATCTTCAATATTTCAATAGTATTCCAGAATAGATTTCCATGGAAGCAAACTCTGAGACATATATTAACATTCAGGAGATTTGTTGCAAAGGTCTCTTTTGATCTACACCTATGGGAATGAAACATGATTTTATAGGAGAAGTGAAGCTTCCCCCAAACAATCCCAAGGTAGACCTCCCCCTTTAGGGGGGTCTCAAGTTGGGGAAGCTGGTATGACCTTTCTATCCTTGCTATGATCCATAATTGAACATAGTTCTCCCAGGAAAGAAGCAGTTTTCTTCAGCTGACTCGATCCACAATGAAGGACATCCAGTAAGGTCCATCATCCTACAGAATTTCCAGCCCCTGAAAGAACTATTCCCAAAATTGGGTGGTCACGACTGCCCATCACAGAGTCTATGGCAAATGGCTATTTCTGGTTGGTAAAGTTGAAGGACTTAACTACGTTAGCATGCATTTCCCTAAGTATCACAAACAGCCTGATATATACAAGTTGACTCAAAATATTTTACCAAGGCCTCTGCTTTCAAGCTATGTTGGAAACTAGTTAGCAACTAGTTATTCAATGAAAAAAACTTTATGGAAACAGCATTTTTAGGGACAAGGATGTGTACAATTGTGGACATGCAGTGTTTAATGTGTTTGCTGTAAAAATAAAACATGTTAAAAATACACTTGATTACATGTATCATTCTAGATTCAGTTCTATTTTTTGAAAGATTGCCAATAATGAAGTCTTTTAATACTAGTCCGTGAGTTTGAGCTCCGCGTCGGGCTCTGTGCTGATGGCTCAGAGCCTGGAGCCTGTTTCAGATTCTGTGTCTCCCTCTCTCTCTGCCCCTCCCCTGTTCATGCTCTGTCTCTCTCTGTCTCAAAAATAAATAAATGTTAAAAATAAATAAATAAAAATAAAATAAAACTAGTCTAATCTCTTCTTACCTCACACTGTTGCAATTTTTTTTCTTTGATGTACTTTCTTTAATTAACTTCTGAGATACTGCAGTGTCTGGATTTTCATTTCCTTCATTCCAAATTTCTTTCTTCCATTGGGTTTTTGGAAGTGACTGATACTTCCTATGCTTTTAAAACTTAGTCTAGAAATTTAACTTGTGTTTCATTTAGTTCCATAGTAAACATTTTTCCCTTCTTCTCAAATAATGCCAGGACCTTAGACTGTTTTAATTCCCATTGTCTCTTCATTACTTATAAGCTATTTTTATACAGTGGTTTAATTTTATTTTAATTTGTATTCAACAAGTAAAACATTAATTTATTTATTTATAATCAATAGTTTGCTTAGATGTATCTAGTATTAATATTTTAAATTAAATAATCTTTCTTCCTGAATTTTCTGGGTCAATTTCATATATATATATATATATATATATATATATATATATATATATATATATATTATTCCTAAACTATTTAAAGATATATAGTATTTAGTAATATTTAGAAGTTCCTGAGGCACCTGGGTGGCTCAGTCAGTTAAACCTTTGACTCTTGGTTTCAGTTCAGGCCACAATCTCACAATCTCACAGGGATCGAACCCCACATTGGGCTCTGTGCTAACAGCACAGAACCTGCTTGGGATTCTCTGTCTTTCTCTGCCCATCCCCTGCTCATGCATGCTCGCTCGCTCTCTCTCTCTCTCTCTCTCTCTCTCTCTCTCTCTCTCAAAAATAAGTAGCCCCTCCCCCCCCCCAAAAAAAGCGTCTTTGGTGAGGATCTGTGTTAATAAGCCTTCTCAATCATTGATATCTGAATTGTATTTATTTTATATTTGTTCTTGAAGAATATTTTAACTTTCTATAGAATTCTTAATTTAATAATATGTTGTTTGCACATTGAAGATACCATTTTACTATTTTTGGCTTTAACAGTTGCTCTTTAAATCTCTTTGTTTTGGTATTTTGAAATTCAACCATGATATTTATAAGTGTGGATTATTTTATCCTACTTGGAATTCATTGGCATTTTTTATTCTTGAGATTTGTGTCTTCCATCAATTCTAAAATTTCACAACTATTTAATATTGCTTCAAACGCAATTAACTCATTCTGGAAATCCAATTATTCTATTAGACTAATCAGTCTATCCTACATATCTCTTAACCTCTCTTTTATATTTTTCATTTCTTATCTTGTATTCTTTCCTAGGTAATTTCATTAGTTTTACAATGCAGTTGATTAACTCTCTATTGTTAACTCTCTATTCATTATTCTATTTAAACTATAGTTTCTAGTTATAACATTTTTCATTTCTTAAATTTCTATCTTTTGTATCAAATCTGTCTGACAAATTTTGATAATACTCTATTCTTTAGGTATACTTCAGTTTTCTTATGTCTCTTTTTAAATATCTTAAATAGGCTCATTAGATGGTCTGTATCTGATAACACCAATAACAGCATTCTTTCTTATTTTGATAGTGGAATCTTTTGTCTATTTTTGTTTTTTGCTGGCTCTCACTCCTAGTCATTTATTTCCTTGTTTGTTTAGAGATTTTTGAATGTGAACACTTTGGATATTTTTCTGAATTTATTTAAGGGCTAAATTAAAGTGGATTCCCAAGCATCAATTTTGTTTGTTTCTGTTAGTCACTTGAGGAGGTCATTATAAACTGAAACATTTAAACTGTTCTGGATTTTTTTTTACATTTATTTAGTTTTGAGAAACAAAGTGAGGCAAAGCGGAGTTGGGAGGGGCAGAGAGAGAAGGAGACACAGAATCTGAACCAGGCTCCAGGCTCTGAGCAAGCAGTCAGCACAGAGCCTGATGCAGGGCTCGAACCCACGCACTGTGTGATCATGACCTGAGCTGTAGTCGGACGCTCAACTAACTGAGCCACCCAGGTGCCCCTGTTTTGTTTTTTTTTTTAATGCATAGAGATAGCATGAAGTCCAGTTTCAGAACAGAGGGAATGTAGACTTACAGGAATTTTTAAGGTACATTTTAAAAGTCAGGATTGGTGGAAGAAACAGAAAACACTGTGTCTATTTCCAGCATATAAGAATATTCTTCATGGAATTAAGTGCTTAAAAAACATGATTGAAAGAGCCAAAGCCATGGAAATCAGGAAACATGCCTAGATGTGTATTTCAAAATCACACGATCATAGCTACCATACCAAAGTCCTGAATATACTTTTAGTGCTACCACCATTATGGTTACTGCATCTGCCTTGTCTTGAAGAAGGTGGTTCCTACGTATTTAAACACGGACTCCAGCTGCTGCAGATTCTTGTGTCTCCTGGAACTCATGCGATAATTTTGTCTGCCACAGGAAAAGGCTCCAGTTTAATTTCTGCCTTCTAAACTTGTATGAATTGACACTTTGACTATGGCTGCAGGGGAGCCTAAAAATAGAGATTTTAGCTTTCCAACCTCTCCAATACCAAGGGGATGAACTGTAAGTTGAGAGAACCAATCCAATTACTTATCACTTAAAAAAAATTTTTTTTTCTGTGTAGAGCCAAAACAGGCAGGCACAAGTGTCTACTATGCTTTTCCTTACAGTGAGATGCAGGTTTTTGTACTTTACCTACTATTGGTATTACACCTCAGGCATTTTTTCATACTTCTGATCCCAGGTGTTTTGTCCTGTCCTTTCCTAAGCACTTAAAAGATGTACTGTTGATGTAGACACTGAAGGAGGTTACTATGAATTTAACTTTTCTTATCAAATCTAGATTTCTTGGAATGCCTTTATGTTTCCACAAGTTCCACTATGTCTTACAATAAATTTTAAAATATTGTATTTGGTGGTTTCACTCATCATGTGTGGGGAGGTTTCTGTAACACCTATTTGCTAAATATGGAAATATATCCTGGGATTTTTTTTTTCTGTCCTTTTAAAATTGTTTTAATACCTTACTGGTAATGCCTTCTTAGTCTCCTTTGCTTGTTCCTCTTCACCTTCCCAGTCTCCAAATGTTGGCATTCCCTAAGAATCAGTATTCAGGCCCTTCTCTTCCATATTTACATTATTTCCTGGATGATCTTATCCAATACTGTCTTTTAAATGTCATCTATATGCTGATGACTTCCAAATTAATATATTCATATTAGACCTTTCCCTTCTGCTCCAGATTCATTTATCCAGTTGCCTAAGTGATATTCCTATCTGGAAGTGTCAAAGTCATCTCAAACATAGAGATCTAAAATATAAATCTTAATCTTCTCTACTTAATCTCAAATCTGTCTGTCCCTCCCTTCAGCTCAGTAAACAACACAACAATTCATTCAGTTACTCATGACAAAACCAAGAAGCTATCTTGAATATTATTCTCTTTCAACAATCCTTTCATTTCCAGTCCATGAGCAAATCCTGTCAGTTCTGTCCTGAGTAGGACTACTTTCAGGGCTCTCCCACTATCATGGCACACCATTATCATCTCTTAGCTGTGCTTCAATAATGAGTCTTTAGAGAATTTAAATAGGTGACTAAAGATTCCTAATTGTTTTCTTTTCTACTCTAACCTTTTAAAAAATATGCTCTTTAGCCACCAGAATACTTATAGAAATGTAAATTAGATAATATCAACTCTAGGCTAAAAACCTCCAGTGTCTTTCCATCTTATTAGAATGAAATGCAAATTCTTGCACATGAGGCATGACCCCTGCTTATCTCGGTGGTATTTGCTCTGTGATATATCTTGTGACTTTCACCTTAGCACACTCCGTTCTGGTTGCACTGACATTCTTTCCATTGTGTGAAAAAGAAAGCCCATTTGATTTGGAACACTCTTTTCTTAGCCTTTTGATTTCCCCACTCCAGTACTTCATTCTAGTCTAAATAAATACCATCTTTTAAGGGTCTTTCCGTATCACACTATGTAAAATAACCACACTTTCACAATTATCTAATATCTTACACCTATTGTTTCTTTGGGGCATTTATCACCATCCAAAGCTATTAAAAATTTACTTACCTTGTTATTGCCTGTATCTTCATATGTATTCCAGATATTATGAGGGCAAGGTCTTTGTCCCATTTTGTTTACCATTAGCATCTAAGAGTAGATGATATACATATAAAAGATGAACAGATGGGCCGAAGGACAGAAAGAACGACAAAGAATGCCCATGTGAAACTGTTCAGACCAGTAGGTTATGAGGGAATAACTACATGTCAGGAGAAACACCGGGGCTGAATTTACAGATTTGAAAGGCATGGATTCATTGATCAATAATTCATTTTCAATAAATTTAGCTGATTTCATGAGTGGACTAATTAATTAAAATTGGGAAGACAATCCCATAAAAGGGAATATGAAGCAGTAGTTAGAGGTTTAAGAGGAGGGCCAAGGAAGTATAAGTTGATTGAGGCCAGAAGACACAAGAGTTTCAAGAAGAAAAGAAGTAGTTGGGAATCTTAAAAACTAAAGAAGAGTGAACTAAGATAAGATCTCAGAATAATTCTTTGGATTCAGTGAGAAAAGTGGTAAGAGGTGACACTGGCATCAGTAACAACTAGAGAAGATGTGTCTGTGTACTTAATACATTCTTTTTGTATCAGTAAATTGCCGTAGTATGTAGTATAATATTCCTTCACTGCATGCAGACATTTCTCTGTTTTTAATATGCTTTTGATAATGATTATGTCTAAGATTCTCCTTTGGATTCATGCTCTGAGTCATGTTATGAATACATTGATATCATGCTATAATAAGAGAAAACTAATAACAATTTATCAAAATCCTAATTAGACTTTTACAAAGGCACTATGAAATAACCATTTGGGAATTAATGAAGAGATGACCTTGTTACTATGAATGGCAAAGAATGGAAAATTTGTGAATAAGTTCCCAAATGTCTCTGCAACAATTACAGCACAAATACTGAACTACAGGAGAGTTAGGGAGTCTCAGGAGGAGATGAGTTACATTTTGCTGTTACATATTTATTCAAGGACACAAAACCAAACAGAAATGAGGTGGCTGCTTAGAGCTAACTCCAGTGCAACTGTCTTGGCAAGATTTTCTCTGGATATATGGGTCATTTACAGAATGTAGCCACAGTACAGTCTCTACAAAAGTAAGATTCTGCTGGGGATAGGAAAAAAAAAGCCGAATATTAGGTACACCACTGCTCCCTTTGACCCAGGCTTACCACCTCATTCTAAAAAATGTGCATTAGTAGCTCCCGTAATTCCTTTTTAAGTGGATCATAACAAAGCCCTATCCCTCTGAGTTCTGAAGTCAAGCTCAGCAGTGTGAATTCCTAGACCCCTCCCAGGATGACAGTAGAGCCAGAGGCTCCAATCTGGCTTCAGAACTGTCCGTCCTCTTACTTGGGCTGTTGCCAGGAGGGGTGCCTGGGTATCCTGAGAATACAGAGAGCAGCCTGTGCTGAGTCTCTCTTTAGTCAGGTGCTGCATACACATATTGAAGCAAATATTTTTATTTCTTCTTTGAAATGTTTTATTGACCATCTGTTTTAATTTATATATGAATTATAAAAATAATGCCAGCTTATTATAAAAATCAAATAAAATGAACATTTATAAAGTAGAAACTAAGATGGGGGCTTGGCTCAGTTGGTGAAATGTCTGACTCCTCATTTTGGCTCAGGTCATGATCTCACGACTGGTGAGTTTGAGCTCTGGTCGGGCTCTGTGCTGAGGCCATGGAGCCCAGGTGGGATTCTTTCTCTCCTCTCTCTCTGCCCCTTCCTCACTCTTGTTTACATGAGCTCCCTCTCTCTCTGTCTCTTCCTCTCTCTCTCTCTCTCTCTCAAGATAAATAAACATTAAAAAAATAAAAACTAAGAATACTATCTTAGCCTTTCCCCTGTATTCAACATCACTCTTCCTGGTTTCCCACTGTTTATGGTTTTGGCTTTACCTTGTATACGTCTGCTTACATGTGTCTATGTGCACCCAGTCACATAGACATTCATATGAAGGCCACTCACTTTGTATAGGCCACTGTCTTGGAAGTCTGTTTTGGAGACCCAAAAGAGATATATCAGCATCATGGTGGCTCAAGTTGATCTTTTCTCTCCTCTTTGCTTTACAACCAATCAGGCATCCATAACCAAAAATACGAGTGTCTCCACACAGCATACTACACTCTGGAGATATCCATCCATCTATTCAACAAAGTGGGTGGATTGGACCCACTTTCAGTGGGTGAAGAGGTGGCATAGCTAGTGGCAGAGCCCGTGTCAGCAGGGTACGTGATGGCAGAAAAGGTATGACGTCTGCAGGTGAGCCAGAACAACTTTTCTGTCAGAGGAGGGGGAGGGTGAAGACAGTGTGTGGGGATGTCTTCCACCATATGGCCATATACTATGTACTTCCAGCTGGAGGAGCCAGTTGCTCTCACTGAAGAAAGAGTGACTTGAGAGGTTAGGGTGAGAAGTTGCCAGGGAAGGAGAGGGAAGTACGTAAAAGAGCACTGAAGGAAAGGGTCTTCTGCTGTTTGCCAGTGAAGGCAAGAGAACCGCCCATAGACCTCTGGGACACCATTCCCTCACCTTCAGAATACCCTTGTTAGCTACGGCACATCAAAAGCCCCAAGTGCTAAGTACACACCCCCCTCACGTGTGTGTGTGTGTGTGTGTGTGTGTGTGTTCCCCATCAGAAGTGAATCAACGCCAATAAAAGAAATTGAAAACTTGTGCTCTAGCGCCACCTTCTGACAAAAAGGGTCTACTAACTATCAACTGGTTGAACGTTAGGATCAAAGTAAACAAACCTAAATAGGAAAGATGTTTGCTACTTCAAATGCCACACCAAAGGCACTTTTCATCAAACAACATGAAAAGTCATGGTAATATGGGTAATCACAAAAGGAAAATGAAAATATTCTAGCAACCAAACCCAAAGACATGGAATATTGAGAGCTAATAAAGAATTTAAAATGGTTGTGAAGAAATTCAGTGAGCTACAAGAAAACTGAGAAAGGCAATACAGTGATCTAGATATAAAAGTAATGAACATAAGGAGTACTTTACCAAAGAAATTGAAATTATAAATTCTAAAAATTCTAAAAAAAAATCAAGCAGAAATTCTGGAGATGAAAAACTGAATAAAAGAAATCAAAAATGTGCAGGAATCCACTGGAAATAGAGCAGATCATATAGAAGAGAGAATTAGTAAGCTGGAGTATAGAAATATAGAAATGATTCAGGTGGAAGAGGAGAAAGAACTAAGATTTTTTTAAGTGAAGAAACACGTTGATAACTATCTGACTCCATTAGAAAAGTCAACATTAAGAATAATGGGTATCACAGAAAGAGAAGGGAGAGAGAAGGGAGCAGAGAGCATATGTAAAGAAATAATAGCTGAGAACTTCTCAAACCTGAGGACAGAACTGGATATACAAGTCCACCAAACTAATAAAATACCTTATTATCGCAACACAAAAAGACCTTCTCCGTGACACGTGACATTAAAATTCAAAATCCAACAATAAAGAAAGAATTATAAAGGTAGACAGGGGTAACAAAAAGAGAGTAGTCTGCAAAGGTACACCCCCTTTCCATTAGGCAATTGACAGATTTCTCAGCAGAAACTCTATAGGCCAGGAGGGAATGAAATAACATCTTTAAAATACTGAAAGATAAAAACTGCAGCCAAGAATACTCTATCTGGCAAAGTCATCCTTCAGAAATGAATAAGAGGGGCGCCTGGGTGGCGCAGTCGGTTAACCGTCCGACTTCAGCCAGGTCACGATCTCGCGGTCTGTGAGTTCGAAATAAAATAAATAAACGTTGAAAAAAAATTAAAAAATAAAAAGAATAAGAAATAAAGGCTTTCCCAGATAAACTATAGTTGATGGAGTTTACTACCACTAGACTTGCCCTACCAAAAATATTGAAAGGAGTGCTCCAGGCTAAAACAAAAAGACAAAAGTACATAAAAATCTGATTAAATCGATAAATAGGACTAGAATATCATGATTCTTTTTAAAGGTAGTGTATTAAACTGTTACCTATAGCATAACGGTTAAAGGGAATTTCACACAACAGCCTCAATGCCCTCTGTGACCTGTCCCCCATTCACCCTCTTCTCCCCTTACCTCTCCAACATTATATCTTTCCCTCCTAAGCCACTTCACCCCCAAAGACTCTAGAGACATTGTTTTCCTTGAATATACCAGGAAAATCAAGCCTATGGCTTCCTACTTTGTTGAGAAGATTAAGGCAATCACAAAAGAATTGTACTGGCTGTTACCTCTTCTTGGGAAGGTCTTCTCTTAGATATCCCTGGGGCTTATTGCTTGACCTTTGTCAAGTCTTTTGTCAACTATGACATTCTTGGTGAGGCCTACCTCAAACACTCTACTTAAAACAGCGGTCTTGACCTTGACTTTCCTGATCCCCTAGCCAGTTCTTTTTCTTTCTTTCTTTATTTCTTTTTTTTTTTTTTGTAACATTGATCATATAAAAGATATGCATGTTGTCTGTCCTTCCCCCACCAGAATGTACGCTCTGCAAGGACAAGACCTTAGTCAGTTTAGTCCAGGGCCTTAACGGAAGCAGTGAACTTTGGAAGAATAGATGGATGGATCAGTGAATATACACACATATTTAAGAGCTTGCATAGCAAAATGCATTAGCATGCAGGAACTGGAGTCACATTGGTAGCCTCCATCAATTATCTGCTCTAAGTAGGGATAATAATTACACCCAAAATCATAAGGAGAACCTGAAACCTACTTCACAGGGTTGTTATGAGTATTCAGTTAGCAACTAGGTAATAACTGTAAAAAGTACAGAACAGTGCTTGAAAATAGTTAAGTGCTTAATTAATGTTCCATACTCCTAGTATTTTTATTATATACTAATATGTTTTAATATAAGTAGAATCATGCTATAGATAGATGGGTATAATTTTATATACATATATATATAAATTCATGCAGCTTGATATTTGCACTCAGTGAGTTATTTTTTCTCTCTAAATAGCACGTAAAGATCTCATTCATTCATTCATTCATTAGCATTCAGTCTAACTACTCTTTTTTTCTATGACTGCATGATATTCTACAGTATTTACATTCAATTATTTAATCATTCTTCTAATAATAAATATTGGAATGGTCTCTATTTTATTATTATATAAACTTCCATTGCAGCATAATATAACAAAAATTAAAATTAAACATTGTTATAATGTTTTTGCTTTTTCATATACTTACATAAGAAATGCCCTTTTTATTATTTTTATTGCTTAATTCCAATATAATCACCATACAGTGTTATATTAGTTTTAGGTATATAATATAGTGATTGAACAGTTCGATACATTACTCAGTGCTTATCACCATAAGTATACTCTTAATCCCTATTATCTATTTCACTCATCCTGCCGCCCACCTCTCCTCACCAGTTTGTTTTCTGTATTTAACGAGTCTGGTTTTTTGTTTGTGTCTGTTTTCCTCTTTGTTTTGTTTCTTAAATTCCACATATGAATGAAATCATATGGTATTTGTCTTTCTCTGACTGACTTATTTCACTTAGCATTATACCCTCTAGATCCATCCAGGTTGTTGCAAATGGCAAAATTTCATTCTTCTTTATGGCTGAGTAATATTCCTGTGTGTGTGTGTGTGTCTGTGTGTGTGTGTGTGTCTGTGTGTGTGTGTGTGTGTGTGTGTGTGTGTGTACACATACTACATCTTTTTTTTTCCCTTCATCTTTTGATGGATTTTTGAGTTTCTTCCATAATTTTGCTATTGTAAATAATGCTGCACTACATACAGGGGTGCATCTATCTTTTTGAATTAGTGTTTTCAGATTCTTTGGGTAAATACCCAGTAGTGAAATTACTGGATCAAATGATAATTATTTTTTAATTTTTTGAGAAATCTCCATACTGTTTTACATAGCAGCTTTACCAGTTTTCATTCCTACCAACAGTGCATGAGGGTCCCTTTTTCTTTATATCCTCACCAACACCTGTTGCTTCTTTTGTTTTTGGTTTTAGCCATTCTGACAGGTGTGAGGTGATACCATTGTGGTTTTGATTTGCATTTCCCTGATGATGAATGATGTTTAGCTGTATGTCTTCTTTGGAGAAATGTCTCTTCATGTCTTCTGCCCATGTTTAATTCGACTATTTGGGGTTTTGGTGTTGAGTTGTATAAGTTCTTTATATATTTTGAATACTAACCCCTTATCTGATATATCATTTTCAGATATCTTCTCCCATTCAGTAGTTGTCTTTTTGTTTTGTTGTTTCCCTCCCTATGCAGAAGCTTTTTGTTTTGATATAGTCCCAATAGTTTATTTTTGCTTTAGCTTCCCTTGCCTTAGGCAGAATATCTAGAAAAATTCATACAGCCAACATCAGAAAAATTACTGCTTGTGTTTTCTTCTAAGATTTTTATGGTTTCAAGTCTCATATTTAGGTCTTTAATCCATTTTGAGTTTTATGTGTGTGTGTGTGTGTGTGTGTGTGTGTGTGTGTGTGTGGTGTAAGAAAGTGGTCCAGTTTTATTCTTTTGCCTGTTGCTATACAGTTTTCCCAACATCATTCGTTGAAGAGACTGTCTTTTTCCCAGTGCATATTCTTGCCACCTATGTCATAGATTAATTGACCATATAATTGTGGGTTAATTTCTGGGCTATCTATTCTGTTCCATTTATCTATGTGTCTACTTTTGTGCCGGTACCATACTGTTTTGATTATTATAGCTTTGTGGTATATCTTGAAATCTGGGATCGTGATATGTCCAGCTTTGTTCCTCTTTCTCAAGATTGCTTTGGCTATTAGGGGTCATTTGTGGCTCCCTGTACATTTAGGATTATTTGTTCTAGTTCTGTGAAAAATGCCATTGCTATTTTAATAGGAATTGCATTAAATGTGTATATTGCTTTTGGTAGTATGGACATTTTAACAATATTTATTCTCCCAATCCATTGGGATTTCCATTTGTGTCATCCTCAATTTCTTTCATCAATGTTTTATAGTTTTTAGAGTGCAAGTCTTTTACCTCTTTGGTCAAGTTTGTGTCTAGGTATTTTATTATTTTCGGTGCAATTGTAAATAGGATTTTTTAAAAGTTCTCTTTCTGCTACTTCATTAATGGTGTATAGAAATGCAACAGGTTTCTGTATATTTATTTTGTATCCTGTGACCTTACTGAATTTATTCATCAGTTCCAGTGTGGTTTTTTTTGGTGGAATCTTTAGGGTTTTGTATATATAGTATGTCATCTGCAAATAGTGAAGTTTTAGTTCTTCCTTACTAATTTGGATGTTTGTTTTTTAGGAAATTCCTTTTAAAGCCATAGCTTACAGTATTTCAAAGATAACATTTATCTGTCCCTCTGAAGAAGTAATTTATGTATGATATCTATTTTAAAAGTCACTATATGTATACATTCTGTAGACACAAGTTATTTTGTCTTGTCCATCTGTCCTCTATAAAAAACTGTTCTTCTTTTCCCTCTATGCTATTAGCACCTGCAGAATTGTCACATTCTTACTGTCCAATAGCTTCTCATTTCAAAGTAAAAGCCTGATCCTAACAAGGACCCCTGCAGCATGAAAGTTGATTGATTTTCCAAGAGCATCTGACTCAAACATGCAAACCCAAATCTTATCTAAAGTTTTGAATTTAAGATCATAGAAGGTAACTGTCAACCCTACTTCAGTGGTAGTAACTAGAGAAATAAGACTTCAATTGTCTTGTTTCTGAACCCATAAACAAAATTTGTTTCAAGGTAAAATAAAATGAAGCTCACCCAAAGTCAAAGATGGTAAAAGCCAGAGAAAGTCCTGGAAATGTTTTGAGTTCCTGGTTCCAATTGGTTTTAAATTCTCCCTGCATCCTGCCAAAGTTGTGTATGTTGTTTAAGATTTTTCTTGTATTCTCTCAGTTAGTAAATTGTTCTTTTTTTTCCTAAAAAAAAATCAAGTTTGGTTTCTGTAACTTACAACAAGAGGAGTCTAATGTATACCACCTGTTTTGGTATAATTCAGGATGTTGAAATTAAGGTAGAAATGGGGGTTTATATATTCCCTACAGTTGCTACAAGATAGTTGTTCATAAACAAATTCATTATAATGTTACATTAATTGAGGACACTCCAATGACATATCATATTGTTAGGAAAAAATGTTTTGAGATATAAATTAGTTAAGAAGCATAAGAATGTATTCTAGGGTATAGATTCTGTCTATTCCATCTTGAGAGAAACTGCCCCTCCAGTTAGTCAGATTATAGTTTTCTTGAACCTACGTGCTAGGACTGGAACTCCTAATGAGAAGCCTTTTCTTCATGGGTCTTTTTTCTCCCCAGGTAATTAATCACACACTCTTTGGAAGTCTTTGCCTGAAACAGTCTTTGTTTAATGTGTTGCTATCATCACCAATCATAATTAAATGTAATACAAATTTCTCCAAGAAAACTGATACTGATAAAAGATGCTTTCCTACTGGAAGAGTAGGCAATTCAGTCTCCCATGCATTTAGTGATATTAATGATGATCTTCTGACTGTGAGTATGTGGGTGCTCTAAGCCTTTTAGTTTCCGACACAAATGTCAGGTAGGCCTCTTGGCCCTCTGTCCCTTTACTTTCCTAGAGGAGTGCTCCATAATCTTGTATAATGCACATTCTGATTCAGAAGGTGTGGAATAGAGCTTGAAATTCTGCCAGGTGATATTGATGCTGTGGTCTACAGACTGCTCTTTGATTAGCAAGTTCTAGAGAATTTCTTACTTACTAGCCCTGTTCAGTGCTTGAATTTAAAGTCAGAATGCCACAGACCTTTCAGAATATCCCTCCTTTACAGTACAGTAGCTCCCTCCCACACACAATTTTTTTAAAATAAATAACATTATATAGCATCAAATTTAAAACTTTTTTTTTCTGATCCTCCCCTGTGGGAATTGAAACATAAGTTAATTAATCCCTCTGATATAAACATGGTTCTCATACCACTATCAGTGTCCTTTGTGAAGATAATACACCAGATATCCACTGGGATGAGTGAAGAAAACTAATTCCTTATGAGTGGCTGTGAGTGCATAGAAAAGCATGCCTCGATTGTGCTTTATCTTCTGGGTTTAACTTAGGTCTTACCATCAACCTGGAAAATGGGAAATAATTGCAAAAAAACATTCCTCACTTGTGTGTTTTTGCACTTTTCCATTTTATTTCTCCCAATCTGCAATTTTACATATAAGCTAATAAAATTTCTTGTATTTTTTTCTACAGAGACAAGTAAGTCTTATACAAGCCATACCTCTAAAAATTCATGGATCCAATGACTATGATAATTATGGCAACGTCTTTTATAGGGCAAAATCCTTTTCTGTTTTGAAGTGCTATCCCCAGACAACACTAACTAGAACATTAGATGCAGCCCCATTGTTAGTCATAGACTCTACCAGAAGTCTGTACACATAAGGGGTAATCAAAGGACATGCTTTCCATTGATGTGGATGTGTTAGCACATAATGCCTTCCCTCGAGGGAATTGATAACAGGATGTACAATGTAGCTCTTCGAGGTCACTTTGAATCCAGCCCAAGTTGGTTGTGATTAACACTGCTAACATCAAAAGCTGTTCTAGGACTAATGTGAAATATAGAACGGTCTCAGTTTAGTTCACTGCGACAAGTGCCCACGCCGTGAAAATCATCACCATCATTAAAGCCTTTGTGGGCAGCACTGGGTGTCTGAATGGTTTTGAAACTGAATGCCAGAGTTCACTAGAGATGAGCCCTGAGACAATAAGTCAGGTCCATGGGAGGCTTGTTATGAGGAAAACTGTTTCACTTCCTGTGCAGCACCAGCTCTCTAAATAATATGATTAGATCTCCAGGGCAATTTATGTGGGCCACTAAACTGGCCATAAAATATCATAAAATCATGACATATTATTAGTTCTCCCCCTTAACACATATAAACATCTATTACAGGTAACTTTAACCCCACCATTAACAGTATCAGGTCTTAAGAAGAACAAATGAAAGGGCTTGCCCTTGAGGCGGAAAGTGTAGTTCATCCCGGATCCTGATCTGTGAATAATTTCTGGTCATTAACTGACGATTTTTACAAATAGTCATTATGTTTTTTTCTGCTAGACCTGTGTACTGATTTAATTGGAAATGGCAAAATACTTTTGATCATTTTCATCTACAATGTCAATTATTCACATATGCAAGCCATATAATTTAGTAGGTATAAACACATCATGTGATAATTTCTAAAGAATGCTTTATTAGCAATCACTGTAGTTTAAAAATCTACTTTAATAATCATGTACCTCAGTGGAAAGGAGTCTCCGTGATATCTAAGGCATCTCATCAAGAATGTGAATTTTCTAATAGCAGAAAGATAGATTTATCCCCATGCTGAGGTGTAAGGTAGTGGTATTTTTTCCAAGTTCTCCACACCTTGGGAATGGGGTGGAAAGAATAGCTATACACTCGTCTAGACACCCTCAATCACACACCAATCAATTAAAAGAACCAGATTATCACAGTAAAAGTGGAGGAGGCTATAATTGGTAATTTTGCAATCCACCATGTTTTTTGTATGTTTTTTTAAATTTTTTTAAATGTTTATTTATTTTTGAGACAGAGAGAGACAGAGTGTGAGCGAGGGAGGGGCAGAGACAGAGAGGGAGACACAGAATCTGAAACAGGCTGCAGGCTCTGAGCTGGCAGCACAGAATCCGATGTGGGGCTCGAATGAACCCACGAACCTTGAGATCATGACCAGAGCTGAAATCAGATGCTCAACCGACTGAGCCACCCAGGCACCCCAATGATCCAACATGTTTTATATTGTCATAAGCATACTTATTTGAAGATCGGCAATAAAAATCTAGCATAAAAATGCCATGGGACAAGCAAGAATCACAAAAATGTGAAAAAACTTTTGGGTTCACCCCCAACAAAGTTAGAAACTAGTTTAAATATTTCTGAAAGGTTACTCTCTAGCTTTAAGCTTTTAAGAAATAGAGGTGTGTGTTTTGCTTCTTTGCCTCTTATCTTTCTCATAAAGCCATTTTTATTCTAAAATATTTCAAACATATAGAAAAGAGCATAACATACATCTACTGTTTGCCATCAGGATGTAATAGTAACATTTGTAATATTTGTCTTAAATTAAAAAACATGGCATATATATGGAAGCCCACTTCCCTTCTGTTTCCTCTCCCCATCTTTCTTCACAGAGGGAATTGGTAGAAGTCATTTATATGCAATCTTTTGATCTTTCATTCCATTTGTATATACTAAAAACTTACACCATCATACTCTCTATTACAAGAATTCGCAACAATGATACTCTTTGTTTTTAAGGATTTCTTTTTTCCCTTCAGCGCTATGTTTTTGAGATTCATTCATGTTGATATAGCTTTATTTCATTCATTTTTCACTGTGATGTAATGTTCTATGAATAAATGACATACATCACATATTAATGTGATCTTACAGAAGAATAGGTTGTCTCTCTCTCTCTCTCTCTCTCTCTCTCTCTCTCAAACAAGTAGTGCTTCAATGAACACCACAGTATATGTCTCCTTGGGCCTTGGGCATATGGTGCTCTCTAGAATAGAGACCTATAAATGAAGACACTGATTGTAAGTTATGAGCATCTTCAAATTTACTAGGTGTTGCCAAATTATTCCCCAAAGTGTTTGGATCGGTTAACACTACCAGCAACAGAAGTCTCTGTGTTGCCTCCATCTAACCAAATCTTGGTATTATAAAAACATAAAAAACAAACATCTTAAGTTTGATAATATGATTATAAAATTGCATCTCATTCGTTTTAATTTCTTTCCCTGAAATATCAATGAAGACTTTGATTATCACTTCATATTTTCATTAGCCATTCAAGGATGATTTTCCATATTCAAGTCTTTTCTGTTTATGTGTTTGGTTCTTTCATTTTTACTGGCAATAGTTTGTGTATTTCAATATCCATTATTGAGTTAAATGCATTGTAACTGTCTTAAGGTGAAGTTTTTTCTAAAAGATGTAGCATCTAAAAAATTTTTAAACAATTGAAATCTTTACTTACTGCCTGGCAGGGAGGGGAAAGGGGTACAGGGGACACACTGTCACTCATCATGAGCAAAGCTTTAAACTTCTGTCCACCCTTCTATTTTCCCCAAAGTCCAATTTCTGTCTCTTTTTCTCTCTGACCACTCTCCGTCCTTCCCACTTTCACCTTTCTCTTTCTAAACCATCTGTGTTTCCTACTCAAAACTGATTATTGATGGTTGTTGTCTCCTCGATACAAGCACACTTTTACCTTCTCTTTCTCCAGAAACATTTGGCCCCTTCCAACGTTCATGAGTCCTTTCAGTTATCTGCTCTGCATCCCATTCACTGGAGGCCAGAAGGCCCAGATCCCTAGCTGGAAGCTGAGCAGGCAGGGAATGGAAGCAACTCTGAATTCTCACGTTAGTGGCTTTCGCTGTCACATTCTAGTTACAAATTTTCTCATCCTTATTCTAAATTTACTGTGTCCAACTTTACTTTACCTCTGCTTGGAATTGTTTTCCTCCTCCTAACTTTATAAATCCTCCCTTGTAATACTGGTACAATAGTATTAATAATAACCAGTTAGGTTTCAGCTATATCTATCACATGTATCTGTACTAGCCAAATGCATTATATGCACTCCAATTCATGTCTACTTTCATGTGCAATGTTAATAGTATTTCTGTTTTATTGACAATTAACAATATTTTATGAAAGATAAGCTTCTCCATCTGTCACTGGTTCATATGTATCCTAGAAAACATTTCCATCTCTGATTACCTTGTTACTTTCCCCAGGTGATTTGCAATGTTCAGTTCCACACAGAAAGTATTAAACTACTGATTCTTTAAGAAAATCATTTTAGGGAAGCCTGGGTGGCTCAGTTGGTTAAGTGTCTGGCTCTTCATTTCAGCTCAGGTCATGATCTCATGATTCTGTGCTGTCAGATTCTTAGGAATCTCTTTTTACTCCCCTCTCTTTCTGCCCCTCCCACGCTCATGCTCTCTCTGTCTCTCTCTCAAAATAAATAAACATTTTTTTATTCATTTATTTATTTAATAAACATTTTTTAAAAAATAAAATCATTTTAAATAGTTTACCAAGTTAAAAAATGCATATCAAAGACTGGGATATAGATTAATATCCAGCTTTACCTTTCTACCTAATTCTTTCTAAATTTATAACTGCATAAAGTCATCTATGTTAGAGGTATTCATTTATATGTTGTTAATATGGTGAAATAAAGTTGAGTAATTTTTAAAATTATTTTCTCCATGTCTAAGAAATAGTATGGCAGTACATATCATTTGTTTACAGTTACCTACTTCAAGTGAAAAAATACAATTTGACTCAATTTCCATCTGTGATTATTTTCAGGATATTATTTTTATAATTAGCCACTGTTAGAAGAATTTGTCTCAGTTTGGACATGGCATTTGCTAAAGTTTACCTTTGTACTACCTTTTGTACTACCTTTATACTACCTTTTGAATATATTCAAAAGATATTTCTCATCAAAGTAAGGACTAAACCAATTTTACAGGCGTATTCCTTGTTCATGTATTAAGAAGAAGAATTGGAAAAATATTTCACTGTGACAATTCCTGCTTAAGCCTTTTGATGTCTACAGGCCACCTGAAAAGTAAAGTTCTTAACATGACATACAACACATGGCATTATCTCACCTCCAGCACCTTGCCTTTCATCGTTTCCTACCCTTCCCTTATTCACAGTTTATATAATGACAGAAATAAATGTGATGTAATTGTTCACACAAATACCATAAATTCTTGCCTGGCTAACTGATCATACTCTTACTTCTGTCTGGAATGACATGACTTTTGTTTGATGGTCTCCCCATACATACCTAAAAGAGTCAATTCATATATCAACTGACAACTTGAAGAAGCCTTCTCTGTCCAGTTGAATTAAATTTCCAGGTTGATTTTGTTCCCACTTATGCCAGGTGTACTCCTTTCTTAATATCTTCATTATTCTGGACACATATATATCTATTGTACTAATCAGACTGTAAGAACTTTAATTTTAGAGGTTGAACTTAATTATTTTTATATCCCAAGTACTTAGCATAGTGTTTGGTGCATATGCTCGGTAGTCTTTGGTAAAATGAGCTGAACTATTCTTTGACTATTTATATATGGTGGATGTATAACGCATTAGTTACTTTTTTTTTCTTTAAGGAAGTCCCCATAAAATTTCAACTAAACAGGGGCGCCTGGGTGGCGCAGTCGGTTACGCGTCCGACTTCAGCCAGGTCACAATCTCGCGGTCCGTGAGTTCGAGCCCCGCGTCAGGCTCTGGGCTGATGGCTCGGAGCCTGGAGCCTGTTTCCGATTCTGTGTCTCCCTCTCTCTCTGCCCCTCCCCTGTTCATGCTCTGTCTCTCTCTGTCCCAAAAATAAATAAAAAACGTTGAAAAAAAAAATTAAAAAAAAAAATTTCGACTAAACAGAAATTCCATTTACTTTACTAAAGGTCATAATGTATTCAAATATAATTGGAAGCATGTATATTCTTTTAAAATAGTCTATAAAGAAACTATTTTACTTTTTCAAATGAGTAGTTCTTCTGCTTAACTGGAGTGAATATATTCTTTTTTTAACGTTTTCCCTAGACCAGGTGTATGTTCAAAACACTTACCTTGGCCAGTAAGTAGAAATTATTAGCATAAGCAAATCTTCTTTCCCTATATTTATTCCCTACTCCATGGAATATTATAAAAATTACAACAATTGTGGTTTAAAGCATAATACTGAGATGCTCTGAAATTATAACTTAACAAAATTACTTCTTTCTATAAAAAAATTCCTTTAAAGCCCTGCTAATGTGGTTAAAGGTTATTCAACAGCACATAAAATACATCTGTAAAGTACATGTCAAGGTTGATGTTTTTTCCCTAATAGAACTGCCTAGAATGCTTCCTGTTTCCCGTTGTATACTAATCTAATGTCTATAGACATGGGGGAGCCTACTTCCACATTTCTATTGCCTCTGAAGACTCTTACCAAAAGGAAAATTATTGATTATTTTTAGGAACGTACAAAATAAATCAAACACAGAACTTATTTTTTCTCTATACAAACAATAAAATGCATATGAAAGACTTGACTATTTTATGTCACCTGCTTATTTTCTTTGGTATCAATAGTATAGCTTCTCTTGAATTTTTTGATAAATAAGATGTTTTTTGCATTACATTAAGTTCTTGTGAAAGGTAATTACATTTTACTATTAACCAACTCCTAATTTACAGAGCACTTTACAAGATAAAACTCTTTATATGTTCATTGATGGATAGTATTGCCATTTTACACATGAGAAAACCAAAGATGAGTAAGGACTTAAGGTTCACTGAAACTGTATCTATTCTCAAAAATTTGTTTGATTCTTTTTATATAATTGGATAGCAGGTGAGGGTCAACAATTAGCTAATGATTAAGAACTAGCTACTAGTGAGCGATCAGTTCAGAGGAGTTAAACTTACTATGGCATATTGCAAATCAGTTTTTTTATTTAAAATATTTATTTAAAAAATATACATGATATGAAAGAAAAATACTCAGCTGTTTCAAGAGAGCAAAGCAAGTAACTTAAGTATCCCTTTAGACTATATTGTGATATAATATGTACCTATATTTTATATTAAAATGGTGTAGAAGGTAATATTCTTGGATTCTTAATGAATTATAATATATGGGGTATTAAAAACATGGAAGTTTGAGAGATTTTATTGGTTCATATACGTGTATTCAAACCACTCTATAAAATGGCATTTGTTACAAGGCAACACGTGGCAAAGACCAGAATCTTTTGTTTTTTGAGAAGTATAGATCTATGCAAATACTCATAAATCAATGTTTTTTTCCTAATAGAAATTTTTAAAAACTAAATCCCAAGAAATCTTATGTAGCTCTTATTATATATCCTCTGATATATTTAAAGTTTTTTTTTTAAGGTTTATTTATTTTTGAGAGAGACGGCATGAGTGGGGGAGGGACAGAGAGAGTGAGGGACAGAGGATCCAAAGCTGGCTTGGTACTGACAGTAGTAAGCCTGATGTTGGGCTTGAACTCACAAACCGTGAGATCATGACCTGAGCTGAAGTCAGATGCTCAACCGACTGAGTCACCCAGGTGCCCTGGTATATTTAAAGTTTTTATTGAAATGTCAAATGTATCAATATTGAGAAGCCTAATGCCCATATAAAAACTTATAAAAATTTTATTTCAGGTATAACTCTGCCCTTATGATTATTATTTTCCTTATGCTTTGTAAAAAACGTATTCACCTCATTCATGTTGGTTTTCTGAACAATTGTAATTATCCCAGAGTTGAACCAATTGATGTGTAACTAAGGGTTATTAGCTCAGTAAAAACTACAAAGCTCTGGTAAAGCAGTTGACTTAATCACCATGTTTAGCAATAGCTCCTGTGACCTATGTATACTGTATTTTAAATAGAAAAGTATTGGCAACAATTACTTCAACCATAATTTTTTATACACACAAGGTTCATAAACCAGGAGCTCATAAATGGATCAAAGTTTCATGGAACTTGATGCTTAATAAATTTGGGGGCTCCCTTTAAGAAGAAAGATTAAATATTATTAATCTAAATTAGGTATGGAGATCGTTGAAGGAGCCAATGCAAATGAGGGGCCCAGAAGCTTAAGCTTCATTAAGTTTCTTGGTAAATCTCTTTCGATGCAAATGCTAAGGAAAGGAAATAAATATTTTATTCTTCAATATGTTATGCATTTTGGAGGCTTATTGTTAAGGACTGTGGTTGTGTTCCACCCTACTCAAAGCTAAGTTAATTTTCCACAATTCTGTGGATATTGGCAAAAGACATGAAATTCCTGGGTCAGAGATAAAGGAATATATTGCTCACAGTACAGCAAGAGGCATAAGCTTCATATATTATTTAATACCCCTGCCACCTTCCCCCACGTGTACCAGATTCTGTGGAGGTGACACTGAGGGGCCCAGGTGAATGCTGAACATGTAACAGATTTACATGATAGCTGAAGAATCCCAAGTAGAAAGCATGCTCCTCTTTGCGCTGTGGGGAGACCTCTTTATTTTACTATAAGCAAAACTGCCCTTCACTCTGGAGTGAGACACACTATCTTCAAGACTGTCTTTTAGACAAACATCCTTGAAAAGATAATCTAGAACAGTAGGGTAGTTTTTACTTCTACGTATGAGTAATACTGACATAAGAGAGACTCATAGGGACCAATCTCCCAAAACTATTGCTAAGCAAATCAAATTATTATTTTATGAGTAAATGTAAGTTTACTTCAAGTTGATTCTATTAATTGTACACTGTTTTAGGAAAGTTTTCAGTTCAAACTCTAAATGCACATAGTTAAAAAATAACACAGTATTGGAAAATGGCTTGCCGTAAAAAGCAATACCCATGCCTGTACCACTCCTGCTACTCAGAAATAAACACCTTCAGCTATTTATTTTTAGTTTTCTGGTTCATTATCTTCAGTGATGTCAATATTTAATAGTTCTCCAGGTTTAGTTCCAATATGAGTATTGGTTGGTATTTCCATTTACATAAATGAGTGAGATGAAAGTTAAACAATGAGGTGTATGTCTGAATTTCACTATTCATTAATAATGTAAGTGTTGTTTTGTTTTTTTTTTTTTGTTTTTTTTTTTTTGTTGTTGTTGTTGAAATGGGTTTTGAACCCTGGGAGAATATTTCCTCAGTTTTTTGTGCTATTTGCAATTTAATGGATATTCTAGTAACAAGCTTTTAAACTTAATCTCCATCATTAGTATTTTCTCATTTGCTTTCCTAAGTCTAGAAAATCAATCAAACAATAAATCAAGCCCTGATATGTAACACTTATGTGGAAAATGTTGGGGTTCAGAGATGGCGGCCAAGAAAAAATTCTTGAGACATCTTTGGTGCAAAAAGGTGGTTTTATTAAAGCACAGGGACAGGACCCATGAGCAGAAAGAGCTGCATTGGGGTTGTGATAGGTGACTGATTATATACCTTCAGGTTGGGAGTGGGTTGGGGATAGCATAACTCTCCATGGTATTTTGGGATCAAGGTTTCCAGGACCTTGAGAGGCTAGCCACTGTTAAGAAAAGGTCATTTATTACTGTTTAGTAAAAACTCAGTCTTGGGACCCTTCAGATGTGTATCAGGGGGCCACATAAGCTTGGAGTATGATTGTCAACATTTACCGTGGGGAGGGGCTTGGGTAGAAGTAAAGGAAGTTTCCAACAGCATTTTTATATGTTAAAATAGAATTCCAGGATCCTGGGGGTTTGGGTTAAGATTGCCTTTTGCCCTTAGTGAAGTGTCAACATCGAGGCAATTGAACTCCCAGAGTTGTTTCAGAGACTGCCTGTTTCACTGGGCTATTGGCAGTAAAGAAATTTAATTTTTCATTTGCCTTTGTTTCCCACACCACCACTAGCTGGTTTCTGTGGTGTAAATACTCTTGCCATGGCAGATTTCAGATACCAACATGATATCACTGAACAGATTGGTATGTGTAGTAAGGCACTAGTATTTAGTATTCTGCCTACAGATACTATACATAAATAATCTCAAGAGCATAGATGAAAGTACAATGCAGTAAAATAACTTGGAAATGACAAGTTTTGAGTAATAATACCTTTGTTCATAATGATTTTTGTATTTATAACTTTATATAGTTTCATTAAAAATTTTTGATTCTTGATTTTATATTTAGAGAGAGAGAAAGAGAGCAAGAGCACAAGCAAGGGAGGGGCAGAAAGAGAGGGAGGGAGAGAATCTTAAACGGGCTTCAAGCTCAGCTCAGCAGGGAACTGAGGTGGGGCTCCATCTCAGGACCATGAGATCATGACCTGAGCCGAAATCAAGAGTCAAACTCTTCACTGAGCCACCCAGGTGTCCCCTATATAGTTTCATTTTTAATAATGCCTGTGTTTAACAACCAGCCCACAACATCTGTGAAAATTTAACTATTGGCTTCTTGCAAATTGGTATAAGCTGGGTTCATCACACCACCTGTTAACTTCCATTTCTCTCACCAAATGCTAATCACTACCTTTTGATTAATTAATTATAGCCATTATCTACTGATTCCGATGATAATAGCTGGGAACTTAGCTCATTTTTGTTATTTCCTCTCTGCCTTTGGTAGCCATCTTTCAATATGGTCCCAGAAGAGACTTTCTGCCTGCTATTCAGCTCTCTGTGTAATCTCTTCCCTCAGCTAATAGGGCTGATTTGTATAATAGAATTTTGAGAAAATGATGGCATGTGACTTTCAAAATTAAGTCTAAAAAGCCATTGTAACTTCTGCCTTACTTTCTTGAATCACTTGTTCTGGGGAAAGCTAGCCACTATGTTGTGACAACTCTCAAGCAGCCCTACAGAGGGAGAGATCCATGCAGTGAAGAATTGAGACCTTCTGCCAACAAGGAAACAAGAACTTCCAGCTATTTGAATAACTTGTTTTGTAAGCAGATCCTCCAGCAGCTGGCATACATTTCAGTGACTGTGGCCCCAGCTCCACAAGAGACACCTTAATCAGAACTACCAAGAGAAGCTCCTCCTGAATTTCTGACTCTCAGAAATGATCAGATGATACATTTTTATTGTTGTTTGAAGCCACTAAGTTTGGGGGTAGTTTGTTACTCAGTGATAGATAACATATCCCATTTCCGTTTCCATTCAGTTCAGTTATATCGATAATGCCCACTTCCTCCACTGGTTGTTCCTGTGACAAAGTACTGATCTCACACACCTCCAGTAGGAGAGGGAAGCTATAAATAAATAAAACCACTATAATATTTGGTGTGAGGTGGGGCACCTGGATGACTCAATCAGTTAAGAGTCTGACTCTTGGGGTGCCTGGGTGGCTCAGTCGGTTAAGCGGCCGAGTTCGGCTCAGGTCATGATCTCGCGGTCTGTGAGTTTGAGCCCCGCGTCAGGCTCTGTGCTGACAACTCAGAGCCTGGAGCCTGTTTCAGATTCTGTGTCTCCCTCTCTCTGACCCTAACGTTAAATAAAACGTTAAAAAAAAAAATTAAAAAAAAAAAAAAAAAGAGTCGGACTCTTGATTTTGGCTCAGGTCATGATCTTGCAGTTCATGAGATCGACCCCCATGTCAGGCTCTGTGCTGACAGTGCTGAGCCTGTTTGGGATTCTCTCTCTCCCTCTCTCTTTCTTTCTCTGTCCCTCTCTGCTCACTCTATAAATAAATAAGCAAACAGACAAATGTAAAAAAAAAAAATTTTAACGTTTATTTATTTTTGAGACAGAGAGAGACAGAGCATGAATGGGGGAGGGTCAGAGAGAGAGGGAGACACAGAATCTGAAACAGACTCCAGGCTCTGAGCTGCCAGCACAGAGGCCTACGCAGGGCTCGAACACACAGACCGCGAGATCATGACCTGAGCCAAAATCAGACGCTTAACTGACTGAGCCACAAAGGTGCCCCCAAAAATTTTAAAAATAAATGCGCTGAGCAAAACAAAGCATCATTAAGCAATAGAGATGAAAAGGTCAAAAGTCTCCAGAGAAGCAAGTATCTAGGCAGAAGCCTAAGTGTGCTGTGAGAGAAAACCCTGGGAATATCTGGATTAAGACATTTCCAGGCAGAGAAATAGATAAGCAATTGAGAAAGTAGGATCGTACTTGTACTAAAAGAACCATAGGACTCCTTTGGTCGCCTCTGCACTTTTAATCACCCTATTTATAATTCCAGATTTTTTTTTTTTTTTGCTAAATCCAGTTTTTATTCACACCTCATTTTTTAAAAGGCTTTACTTTAGCTCCCAACTTTTCCTTCACTCTGCCCACCAAGCTCTGTGATCCAACCTCTGACAGTTGTACTTTTACTTTTTTTCTTTTTTACTTTGTATATTCACAGTTGATCATTGCTTTCTTCTGTAATCATAGTTAATTAGTTTGTGCTTTGTCCATGGATCGATTCTAAATGCAGAACATAAATAAAGCATGTCTGGATAATGATGAGTATACAAATGTGGGTTAAGGTGGTTGGTATTCTGTGATTAAATGTCCCCATCAGGTTGTGTTGCCATGCCTGTGAACAGCCAGCGGCAGTGCTTTTAGAGTTATATTTGAACAAATATCCCTCTTTTCCCACTTCACCTACAGACATTAGTCTATTCCAAAATCATGTATTGATTTTGTTAATTTCCCTTATTTCCTGTGTGTCTTTCTCCTAAAGCTCCCTACTTAGAATCGTTTTTATAAACCAATTCCATTTTTGTTGTGGAGAGGTGCTACTACTCCCCTAGGTTAGAGATACTGTTTCTTCATCCCAGATTTCCTGCTTTTTTGTCAGAGAAAAATTTCGTATTACTTCCTTAGGAAGGATGTGTTGGAGGAAGACTTTTTGATTCCTAAATATTTTAAAATGTCTCGACTCACACTTGATTGATATTTGATCTAGGCATAGACTTTTAAAGTAATAGTCATTTTTCCCACTTACTCAGAAG